>NC_067121.1:33590518-33893548 GCF_021347895.1 Acanthochromis polyacanthus
TTCTAGCATGAACCGTTGGGTTAATCCCTACATACTAAATCAAACGCATTCATGGTTTTACACCACACTCTGCAAACATGACAAGGACACGCTCAGTTACCAATTTAACATTCACAAGCAGCTAACTGTTAGCATCACATAGTCACTTTATTTCAAATTAAAACGTATCTTCTTGACTGTCCGTTTAAAACACACAAGCTGTAGTGCGTTTGATAATTTAGAAACCCTGTTCCAACAAAGAAAAACGGGTTTAAATGCGAGCTATCGTTACTGTTTGAGCCCATGGTACAGCGTTAGCTTATGCTACCATACTAGCTACAAGGCCGCTGGCGTTGCCTGGTAAAACCGGCTTAGTTGTGGGCAAAACAATTCTTGTTCCAGGGATTAGTCGAGGCCTATTGCAGCGAGTAATCCTTCGCTTTAGCTACTCAGCTAGCCGCTTAAAGAGCGAAAATACACAATGTCGTCGATCTTCACAGGTTAATACATACCCATGTCGTTCATTTTGAAACGCTTTTACAACGCTGGGAAGAAAATTTAATATAACGGAATATCTTTCATAGTTTCGGCTAGTGTGCTAGCTAAACGAATACGAGGCTTCAGGCGCCAACTTCTTCCTGAAACACGTTGTTCTTTATGGTGAGCGTTGGCCCAGTTGGTGTCAGTTTGAAACGGGGGCGTTCGTTTTGCTTTACGGAGCAGCCCGCAAACACAGCTTCCTATTCATCATACTGTCCAATTCGACGCACCGCCCCTCCGGACAACCGAAAAACTAAATCTCAAAAGTAAACTTGATAAACAGTATTTTCTTCCTAATCTTCTTCATAATTCTAAAATATTAGCATTAATTAAAGGCTTGGGTATATTGTTTTAGAAATTAGTCATACTTGAACAATCCGACATTTTATTGCTCAATATTCAAATAATAACATTAATTTATATTATTTGTATATTTTCGTTGCTTATTTCTCATAACACTTACTGTTTATTTGACTCGTAACACTTGCTTTTTATTTAATATTTTTTCCTTCTACATATTTTCTACTTGTTAGTGTGAATGAAACTGATTCTGATTCCAGTATTTTGAAACTGCATTTAAAAAATACAATAAAGTGATGTCAATTTCTGCTTTGCAGGTACACCTAGAAAATAAGTATTTCTCTTCCCTCTCTAATTCATCATAAAATTCAAACATAGAATAAAGACACTGCAAGACCCCGGCAGGATATTTCATGCTGGAGTATAGAGCAAAAAACAGGCAACAGGCAGCTTTCATTCTGATGAGATCTTTTTTCAATGTTGAGAATACTGAACACTGACACTGATAAATAATGTTAACTGACAGCAAAAATACTTAATCATTTTAACATACATTTCATAGAGTACAAATATATCACACTCAGATGTCATGCCCAAAATATGCACATAAATTTTAGAGTTTACAATGAAAAAACACCAGAGAAAGCAAAGGGGTGTACTACAAAGCAAAGATTGAGATAACCAGGATTTCTTTGCCTTAGCTGGCTTGACATAACCTGAAGTCCAGATCAGAGGCAATAGATATCACAACAATGGTTATAAACTTTCTTCGTTAGCTCAGGCTTTCTTCACCAGGCCCTGTACGCTCCAATAAAATGGATGCATTAATGCATTAACTATTCTTCTATAAAAAATGACTGATCGTATGCTGCCTGCTTCAGTCAAGAGGAACAGGTTGGCGATATGAACGTACAGCTCAGTAAGTTTGCAGATGTAAGAGAATCTACATCACTAAAAGAGAATATGGTCAGGAAAAGAATTGGTGAAAGAGCAGCAAGTCACAGCAAATCTGAATCCCAAACTCTGAGCAGAACTTCTCTGGAGTAGGTTAGCGGTGCAGCATCAGTTGCCATGGTGATGTAGCAGGTATAAAGAGATCCACCTTCATCTTACATCGTAGTACACCCCCTTAGGAAAAGGAATGTGTCAGTAAAACTAGAATTTCTGCAACATTGTCCTTACAAGAGACGGCCAGTGTGAAACTGACAACACCAACCACAGTCTGTACAAATACAATATTCATGTCTAAAATGTCACATGGTACACTGTGGAATCAGAGAGTCTCGGTTTGGACCATGTTGTGCGTTTTTAAATGTCTCTTCAGGTGGTTGAGGCAGGTGTAAGCCTTTGCACACATCTGACAGGCGTAGGGTCGAACCCCTGTGTGGTTCATGGTGTGTTTTTTCAGTTCACTGCCCCGTGAAAAGCCTTTCCCACATTCAGGGCACACGTAAGGTCGTTCCCCGGTGTGAACACGCATGTGAAGTGTCAGTTTGCTTGCCATGGTGAACCCCCTTCCACACATGGAGCATTTGTAAGGTTTCTCCCCGGTGTGGGTCCGTCGGTGTATCTGCAGCTCGCCGGCGGAGATGAACGCCTTTCCACAGTCGGAGCACAAATATGGCTTCTCTCCCGTATGAGTTCTTATGTGTATGTTCAGATTCCCCGACACGGAGAAACGTTTCCCGCAGTATGTGCACTGAAACGGCCTCTCGCCCGTGTGGCTGCGCATGTGGAGGTTCAGGTCGTGTTTGTTCTTGAAAGCTTTGCCACAACGTACACAAATCTGGGTTTTCTGCTGCCTGTGGCGAAGCTCGTGAGCCGTCAGAGATCCGACGGTGGCAAAAAACTTCCCGCACTGCTTGCATTGGTTGGACAGCTCCAGAGGATGAATCTTCTGATGGGTCCTGAGCTCGCTCATACTGGGGTAAACCTCCCCACACTGTCTGCATGTGAAAACACGGATCTGGCTGTGAGTTTGTTCATGTTTCCCCAGTAGGTACATCTTTTTAAAGCTTTTCCCACACTGAGAACAGTCAAACCTTTGGATAATTTGAACACACTGGTGTCTAAATTTGTCCTGCATACACTGAAAGCTTTTCCCACATTTGATGCAGATGTAAGCGGCTTTTGTGCACTGTGTCCGCCTGTGGGATGACAGATCGGAGGTCCTTCTGAAGGCTTTCCCACACTGAGAGCACTTGTAAGGGTTTTCTCCGGTGTGCAGCCGCTGATGCTCCAGGAGTTCGTAGCGGTAAATGTAGCACTTCCCACACTGACTGCATTTGTGTGCGACTCTCTGCCGAGGGGGTCCAATCATAGCACCGGGAGTTGCGGGAGTCTCTGCAGATGTAGAGGGAGTCTGGGAGGTGGCTGTATCTCCTTCATCATACTCCTCCACGATGTGAACATCAGGAATACAGTCAGTGTGTTTTCCTTCTGCTGTCTGTTCTCCGTCGCTGCTGTTCAGAACGTCTGACTCCTCAGATGGCCATCTTGTCTCCTGTATGTCTGAATCTCCGCCATGTCGGAGAGCAGGCATCCCTGATTCTCTTTGGTTGTCAGATGTTTGTGTGTTAGATTGGACTTCTTTGGCACAGGTCTCAGTAGGTGAGGAAAGGAGGGATAAAGATGAGAAAAGTCGCTGCTCTGAGGGAGATGGTGCTGTTTGGAAAGAGAAATTAAGACAGTGAGAAAATTACAGTACAATACAATACATTGGATGCCAAGACTGTACTAAATGCAACATATGACAGAGAAAAGTGGAAAGGAATAGCCGTCAACGCGATTAAGCAAGACACCTACGAAGAAGAAGTGTTTGCCCCCTGGACTTTTGAATAAATGTATTGCTGCAGGTTCATCTATTTATGTAACCTGTGAGTTTTGGGGTTTTTATTTGTAAAGAATGCAGATGAACAGTTTTTGATTACATTTATGATTGATGATATGTGTGAATATTTTAGGTTTCCAACTTTGTGTATGATATAAAAATTGTCATACATTAAAATGACGTCTGGTACTCAAGCCTTTCTTCAGCACATGTGGGATGTGATTAGTTGCAGACTTAGAGACATTCCCAATTCATGACGGTTTATTTTATTACAAACTATTTGTCCGATTTGGGTCTAGCACTTAAAAATGTTGCAAATAAATGTATTTTGCAAGTAAGTTTGTGGGAGTACGTCTGAAACTGTAATGTATCTGCAGCAATATTTTTTTTGCTTTTAAAATTCTGATTAAATTTAAATATTCTCAGATTTGACAAGCTAAAACCCACAAATGTTTTTTTTAATCTATAAATCGCTAACTGTGATTGTTAAAGCAACAATTTACACACAGAGATTTTTCTAATATCCCAAACAAACAGACTTACCGCTGGAATCCATTATGCTCATTTTTCCACGGCACACCCTGTGTCTGAGCAATACTTCCAGGTCATCTGCTTTGGTTACACACTGAATGCACTCTTCCAGCACAGAAGGCGCATCACTGATGCACACTGCAGCCTTATCACACAAAAATATTCATTTTAATGCACTTGAACTAGGCCACACATTTCTGAAAGTGCACTGGAAAGAGCTACTTTTTGATTAAACATGTGCATCTCTACCTGCTTAAAGTCTGGGATAAGCAGCAGCTCTTCCAGTTTGGTGAAGAACTCACAAACCAGTGTTTCCAGTGCTGTATCAAAGTCTGGCCCGTACTCCACAGGAAACACATTCTATCAGGGGAAAAAATAAAACCCAAAGAGTCTCATTATACCTCACTGTCTGATGATTAAACAAACACACTGCATCTTTTATATATATTTAAACTAACTGTGACACACCTTGAGGAACTGTTCTCTCTCTTTTGAGTCTTCCAGGAGTCTTTGAATGAGCCTGATGAAGTTGGCTTCAAGATCGTCATTTGCTGGATGAACCTGCTCAGTTAAAAACACACATCTGAGCTCATTGTTTCATAACCAGTGAATAATTAGAGTCCATGTAAAGAACGTAACATCTCACAAACCTGTTTTGAGCTAGTCTGCAGCAGGCTGTCCAAGTGTGTTTTAACACCCTGTAGATCCTCCGACTGTTCAGAACTCAACATCTGTAACATCATCTGGAAAAGCCATTAAACACAGATGGCTCAGACAACCAAAGAATCCCTCTTTGTCTCTTCTAGTACCACAGTGAGGACATGAAAAGAATAAATTCCAACTGCCAGCTGTACCTTATTCGTACTACTTTCTGCCTATATACTGAAAGGACTTCCATTTAAAACCAACTTCATGGATTTTTTTTGTTTTGAATCTACATTAAAATCCTGCTGATGGTTTATAAAGCACTGAATGGTTTAGGCCCGAAATATATAGCTGATCTGCTGTCACTTTATGAACCATCTCCACCTCTCAGGTCATCAGGTACTGGTCTCCTTTCAGTCCCTAGGCTTACAACTAAACATGTTTAAGCAGCGTTTCCTCATTATGCTCCACATATCTGGAACAAACTCCCTCAAAGTTGTAGGTCTGCTCCAACTCGCACTTCTTTAAAATCAAAGCTCAAGACTTTTCTGTTTGCTACTGCTTTCCTATTATAGCCGATCTTGTTTTAAATGCAAATTGTAATTTTATTTTTGAATACACTTCGAATATTCCTTTTCTTTTCTGTGTTTTATTATATCTGTCATTTTAATTGTGCTCTTTTATGCTTGTCTGAATAGTTCCAATGCTTTTAATATTTTAACGTCAAGCACATTGAGTTGCCCTCATGTATGAAATGTGATATACAAATAAAGTTGCCTTGCCAACATATTACACAATAAATGCTCCATCATCGTTATTTTAAGGGAACACTTGCAGAAATTTCAGGTGATATTTGCTTTAAGTTATAGTCAGTCAAGAAACAGTCTAATATTCATATGCAACAAGGACATCCATGGGGTGGCATGGCTCAGTGGGCAGAGTGGCCATCTTGCAACTGGAGGGTTGCCGGTTCGATCCTCGGCCTGTCGTGATCATGTCAAGGTGTCCCTGAGCAAGACACCTAACCCCTAATTGCTCCTGATGGGTCGTGGTTAGTGCCTTGCATGGCAGCTTCCGCCATCTGTGTGTGAATGGGTGAATGTGATGTATCATGTAAAGCGCTTTGGGTACCTTGCAGGTATAGTAAAGCGCTATATAAATACAGACCATTTACCATGGGCAGTCTGTGATGGTGTCACATATTGGAATTACATATAAGAACAACATCTTATTTAGTTGTGACCTTAACAGCTGTATTAGTCAACCCAAGAGTAAATTTAAGATTACAAAAACAGTCAAGCAAATAGTTATGAGGTTTTGACATGACACAAGTGGGCGTTTTTAAAGATAATATCTGCTAAAAAAAACCAAATACACAGCACAGTATGTTGATATATGCTGCCTCTATGTGTCTTACCTTTGCTCTTAAGCCCAGTGACAGCAGTTTCATCTGCCCTCTTGTCAGGATGTCAGGAATGGCCTCAGCTACTAAACACACAAACTCCTCCACTTTTCCGTAATGCTTCACGTTTTTCTGGCGGACCACCTTCCACATCACGGCCGACATCACCCGCAAAGGTGGGACCAGGAGCCTCAGCGATGACAGGGGCAGAGGACCCTCTGCAATGTGTTCAACAACATACTGATCCAGTCACTGAAAGCTTTTTTTTCAAACACAAGATCTGTGAAGCATCCATAATAACATTTTTAAATCATAATTAGGAAGCTGGGGTGAGAAAACAACCAATAAAAACATCAAGGTGGGCGACTATATCCTGCTGAGAACCAAGGAAGTAAAGTATTTCCTGTGTTTTTGAAGCCAAAACAAATGACAAAACAGCAACACATCAAAATCAAAATAGGCTGACAAGAAAATGAGAACATCAATCCATTTTGTAAAGAAGCTTTAACTGAATTAAACTGAACATACATTAAACTGTCAACAGTGTCCATTTTGTCTCAGCATAAAAACAAAGTTCCCTCATCCCACTCAATCACATGAGATATCACTGGAAAGGACAGGATGTCCTCTATGGAGCTCACCAGGATTCAGTGCAGTAGCTTAAATACATCAAAAGATACGGATCAAAAACAAACGTCCGCTACAGAGGACATAAATGAACGGGCCGGGTTTCAGGAGGATGTGTGGAAGGAGTTGACCATTTATCTGTTTGACTGATTTTCCAATCCAATATGAAGACATTTCTCCAGTTAAGTGCATTGTCATTTTTTATATTGATTCCTGACAAAATAAACTCCTTCTGTCTGTAATCTCTACACTCTGGGCTCCATAAAGGCCTTCCCAAAGCATCTCATTCATTACAGGTAATCTGTAAAAGCCTACTGACATTAAAAGATAAATGTAGAAAAAATTTCTTTTAATCAAACATAAATAAACAGACATTTCAAGATAGTCTTGGATGTTAAGCTAATTAATGTTACTTTTGGCTTGTATGGCTGCTGTCTGGAAACAAAGCTCTTGAACAAGTCATATTCATCTGAAAAAAACAATCTCAATTTAAATCTCAGTTCAAATTTTAGACGACATTGTGTATGTAGATATATTTTTGTGACGTGATCATTTCCCCCACCTGTTGAAATCTATTTTTTCTCCTACGTATTTTAGGTAAATGAAAAAGTGTCATTTCGGTCTCTTTAATATTTGCTTTCTTCAATAAGTAACCCTTTCATGTGTTATATGTAAAATAAGTGGAACTAGAGACGCACAACAAAAACTTGTCATGGAGGTGCAAAACTCCATTCTTTAGTGTGTCATTTTCAAGAAACTGTGAAAATATAACACAAGCTGCTATTTACTTTCACCTCTTGCGTTGCAGTTACAAACAAGACTGGTGACAACTACCAAATTGATGAGTGAAAGCGAGGAAGTTAACGTTAGCAGGCAAGCTAACAGCATCTAAACAAACCGACACAAGCCCAATAAAAATTAAACGTTACCCATTTTATTCCCCCGAAGAGCTACAATAGTTGGTCGGACACTGAGGAATGTCTCCTAGTTAAAAATATCTTCCTCCTGTTGTGACGAGCTGTCAAAACAAACCCTCAATTCAATACCTAACTGTTAAAATGCACCTGAGGGACACTTCCTGGTTCTTCTTCTTCGTGGTTTATATTTGAGTTGACGTAATTTTACCGCCACCTGCCGACCGCCTCCTGCAAAGACAGACAGACAGACGATAGATAGATAGATAGATAGATAGATAGATAGATAGATAGATAGATAGATAGATAGATAGATAGATAGATAGATAGATAGATAGATAGATAGATAGATAGATAGATAGATAGAAGCTTACATATATACATACAAAAGCTTAACACAGTTCGGCCATTACATCTGAGTTTTTAGAAGTCACTTCGCTTGACAACCTCCCAGAAAGAATTTTACGATACCATTTCACCATGAACCAACAGCAATTTAGGCTCAAAATTTGTATATTTCTGCTGCTTACAAGTAAACCATTTCAAATGAACAGCCATCTCTAAGTTCACTAGGTTTTTGTTTGTTTTTTTGTTTTACTTTCTAGTGACTAAAATCTCAGCCATGACCACAATTCACCAAATGTTCTGCTGTATTCATGCACACACAGCATCTGAGGAACTGAAGACTGAGTAAGATTTTTTATTATTATTATTATGTCACCACAACAATCCAAACCACTGGAGTTAGCACATTGTGTAGCTACTGTGGCTAACGTTCCTATTAGCCTTGAGTATATGTCCACAGGTCAGAGTTACTTGGAAAATATTAAGCCGTTAAGTCGTGCACACATTCACGTTTGTTCAGGCTGCCAGACCAAAGAACTGTTTGTCCCAGACACAGAGAGAGTCTTCTTCCTGAAAGGGGCGCAGTCAGCAGCAGCTCAGCTACATTTAAAACTACAGCAAAACACTGCAGCAGTCTATTTAAAAGAGGACTAAAATTAGGAGTTAAGTAGGAGTTAGGAGCCTAAAATTCAAAGACACTTTCTGGTAACATACGAGAATCACAACAGCTAATTTCCATTTAGGACTCCTGGCAATTTTTGACATGTAAAATTAGCAATATAGCTGAAGTTTTAGAAATATATTTCTGTTGCGATTATATGCAGAGATACTATCGTAAATATCTGGGTGATTTTGTGTCAAACTGATACAAATGGGGGCTGCTCAGTGGAGTAGTGGTTAGCACTTTCGCCTTGCAGCAAGAAGATCCCTGGTTTGAATCCCGGGGTGGGTCTGGGATCTTTCTGCATGGAGTTTGCATGTTCTCCCTGAGCATGCGTGGGTTTTCTCCGGGCACTCCGGCTTCCTCCCACAGTCCAAAAATATGCTGAGGTTAATTGGTTACTCTAAATTGCCCGTAGGTGTGGATGCGAGTGTGATTGTTCGTCTGTATATGTAGCCCTGCGACAGACTGGCGACCTGTCCTGGGTGTCCCCTGCCTTCGCCCGAGTCAGCTGAGATAGGCTCCAGCACCCCCCGCGACCCTAATGAGGATAAAGCGGTGTATAGAGGATGGATGGATGGATGATACAAATGGAATTTACAAGGAGCAAAAAAGTTACACAGAGATAGTAAATAAACCAACAAATAAGCCTCTAATTCTTGTAAAACGTGTTTTCTAAGTAAACTTACATATGATTATTACATTTTATTCCCCACTGTGTTCCCAGTTTGAGAACAACCTGGAACTCAGACACCATCAAAGTAAAGCTACTTTATCTTCAGGCTCATCTGTAGATTCATGGATCTCCTGGTGGTGGCAGTGAAGGATGTAAAACAGTGACGGCCGCATTTATCAGGAAGAGAGGATCTATGGGAGAAGTAATTAGATAGTGCCTCATCAGGCCATCTGTACAGCGATAACCACAGTGCCCCAGTAAATCCCTTGTACCTAAAAAGGCTATTTCCTCCTCTGTTTTTTCTTCTGTTTTAGTTTTAGCCCTTTTAGTAAGGCCAAGCTCAGCTCTTACAGCTTTAACTTTGACATCATCAACAGTCAAGAAGCAGGTCAGGGCTAACAAGTTTCATCCATGGCTAAAAAAAGACTAAGTGTAATCTTGAATTTGAAGGTCAAGATTCTTAAGTCCAAGAGAAGATGAATGACAATAAAAATACTGATTTTAAATGGTGCTTTGCTATCTTTATCAAAGTAATTTGCGATGTTAAAACACAGCAAATCTACGGAGGCCCAAAAATGAAGAAAAATCTGATGAAACCTCTCCTAAGAACTGAAAATTATAAGATCAGAATGTCAAATCTTGGAATACTTAAGCAGAAATATAAAGACAAAATCAACATTTTGGCTTTCTAGGTCCCTTTTAACGTAAAGCATTTAAAATAAATGTTTTATATTTGATGTAAACCGATCAAATCCTGGTATTAATGGAGGTTCTAGGAATGATAATCTCCCCTCATCTATTCACTTCCCTTTCTGTTTATAAGGACTTATGGCATCTTTCAGCGATCACTTTTGCTTTCCACTCACAACCAGGGCCAGAGTGGGACTCATTTTCAGCCCTGGACTTTCATGCCTCAGACCAACCCACTTTAGATCACGACCTATTACTATTAAAATCATGTTATTCTAGCTATGGATGTTCAGTCTACAATAGTGCACTGTTCTGTAAAGTCTTGTAATTCAGTGTTTTTTTTTCGAAAATATTTCCAATTCAGTGCAAGTAAGGGTTGCTTCACAATGAGGATATATTTCAACATGAGTGCACATCTCCAACATTATTCTTTATAACAATATCTGAATCTATATTCTGTTCAAATAAGTGTTCAACAGTATCCAAACCTTAAAAATGAAATAAAAGAAGAAATAAAAATATTAAATTTAAAAAATAAAACACAAAATAAAAGGTGTTGCACTTTCTAATAACACTATCGTCTATTTTTCCTCTGCAAGGAAACAGTTCCATCACAACTTAAATTTCACAAATATGAGAACATCAGTTAAAGGGCTAATCTCCAACACTATTCTTTAAGACATCACAGTGTCCTTTTATGTAATATCAAATATCAAGCAAATTAATGTTCACAGATATCTAATCCTCATGAATAAAGAATAATTATTGCCCTGTTGTCTGCAAGTTTGTTATTCACAGTATAACATAACTTTCTAATGATGCCATTATGGTCCTTGTATATTTTGGCAATTGGATTTTCAGTTCTGAAATGGGAATTGAAAAACAAAAAACGAGTGGTTATTTGATTTTCGTTTTACAATACAAATATTAAAATATAAATACAAGGTGTTTTTTCCTTTTCATGATCAAAAAGGATATACGAAATTTTAAAAATGCTTTGATTTTTATTTTATATTTACAATAACAAGAAAATAAAATCAGTAAGAGACAGAAACGAAAAAAAGGTCAGTTTTTTTCATTTTCTAAGACCAGAAGTCGTCATCAGCAAGTGTGGAGCCAAACAGAGTATGATGCATAGACTATATAATTTTTATTCGTTAGTTTTCATGGTCATAATGAGAGATAAGGTGGCCGATCTTAAAATAAAACAATATTGAATATTTTTATAGAGTGTTAAAGTTTTGCAAAGCCAGGGGGCGGGGCTACTTGATTTACAGTTTGGTCTGGAATAATTGACAGGTCGTATGGAAGAGGCAGCCGAGACTCTGCTCTTGTTGTTTGGATTAATTCTGATTTAACAACTGTTTGTTTATTTATTTTGGAGCAGCAGAACCTTTTCCACAGACGATTTTCCGTTTCACCCACAGCGTGCTTTCGGACACCTGGGTCGGACTTGATGTTTGAAATACTGACCGACAGTTCAGATTTAAAGGGGAACTTCATTTTTTTTCAACCTGGGGTCTGTTTCCATATGTAATTTCATACAT
This sequence comes from Acanthochromis polyacanthus, assembly GCF_021347895.1. Classification (NCBI taxonomy): domain Eukaryota; kingdom Metazoa; phylum Chordata; class Actinopteri; family Pomacentridae; genus Acanthochromis; species Acanthochromis polyacanthus. The sequence continues at coordinate 33,602,206 of NC_067121.1, forward strand.
GTGAGTGATGGAGAAATGAATTTTCGACATAGCTCCAGTATTTAGCCAGGCAGGCTGCTTAGCAGCTCGGCTAGCGAAAAGTATGGGGCAGCTGGCCCCCCCGCGTCAAAGTCCGCCCTAACTTGCTTTTTGCCTCACACTGACCGGCTCAGATAGTCTAAATGAGTGTCCCACAACATACTAGAGATGAGAAGTGAACGAAAACCTCCACATTACCTGGCGATCGCTCTTTGTTGTGGTCTGTATCCAAATCTCAGGACGCTAGAAAGCAAATCTTGTTCCGAAATCGCGCAAGAGCTTGAGCCAAAACACTGGTTTTGGTGCGAGCTATCGCACGATTTCAGAACGAGATTTGCTTTCTAGCATCCTGAGATTTGGATACAGACCACAACAAAGAGCGACCCGTTCACCTCTTAAAACCCCAAAACACACCACAGTAGCACCCTAAACTAAAACTCCCTGTTTTCCTTTCTGAACAGTTCAAAGGTCCCTCTCTATCTCCCCACACATCCACCAACCACTGGAACACATCTCCAAAGTTCTGCTGAAGCTCAGCTTCCCCTCAGAAGAAGTGCCGCCAGATGAAGGAGCCTTTTGAGAGGCAGCTGACATCGTGACTGGACTGTACTTTGGTCTGATCCAATCCAGCTTCAGCTCCAGAGACGGCAGGCGGGACGAGTCAATGGAGGCTGGGTGGACGAAGGAATGCAGCTGAGAACAATCCAGAAAACAACAGAGGAGGAGTGCAGCGGCCCAGGGCCAGAACAAACAGAGTAGCATGGTATGTCTCTGAGAAAACATCATAGTATAGCCTTTGATATGAAAAAACGCCATCATATACATCGTATATTGTACAAATAACAAGTCAAAGGAAAGAGACATACAGTGTCAATGTAGTAATTGTGGGCTGACTGATTTACTGATTATCAGTATTTTATTTTTACTGATCTACGGTAATAAATAAATTTAAAAATGGTGCTGCTTTGGCTCTGAACCTTGATCTAGCTGTGGTCGCTCTGTCTTCTGGAGTGATTTGATTGGTTATACGTCACAAATAAAACTCCTTTAACTTAACATCTGTAAACAAAACAAACGTATCAACAAAGTTTTCTGTTAGAGTTTGTCTTCTTCTAAGTTTACCTCCAAGATTTTAAATACTTTCATTCACTGCAAATGAATATCTCCTCCAAATGTCTCACTAATAATCATTATCAGCCTTAAAAACCCACAAACACCCTTCTATACCCTTCTATAAATCTGCTTGGAATCTTCCACTTCCTGTTTGGTAACTGCACTTTAATATGGATGGATGACACTGAATTAGAGTCTGTTTTAATGAGACTGAGTTCAGATGTGTAGCTCTGTCATTAAATAGGACATGATTTCTCAGAATTCACAGAGAAAAGTCTGAAATGTTTGCTAGGTTAGCATCCCACATGTTCTGTGGCTCAACTAAAGCTAACTCTCTCCAACTTCTGGATCTGTTGAGTTGCTTGTTGTTCAAATATCTTGCCAGAGGTGCTGAAGCTCAGAAAGTCTGAGATGTTTGTTCAACATAAGCTCATTCTCAAGTCTTATCTGAACTGTCCTCTTTTGTTTAAACTTTTCCTAAACTTAGAAGTTAATGACATAGCAGCACATCCAGACTCAGTCTCATTTATGTAGAGATTAAACTTCAGTGTCATTCATTGATGTTAAAGTGCAGTTTTTCACGTTTGTTGCACATGCTCCCGACCAAACCAGTCCAGGTGGAAGATGATGTGAAGAGAAGCTCCAGAGGATGAATATCACACATTTACGTTGGAAATAAATGTCCTTTAATTAGACATTGTCATGCAAAAGTTGGATTTCCCTTTAATGATGTTCAAATCTTTGTTGAGTGTTTTGTTGATGGTGGTTTCTACACGTTTTCTGACACTCGGCCCCAAAGATTAAAACCTTTTACCTCCAGACCTCCCGAGTCCTCAGGACCTGAGCTTTCACACAGTCTGAGGGCTGAAATTTTCTAAGTCCATCCATCCATCCTCTATACACCGCTTTATCCTCACTAGGGTCGTGGAGGTGCCGGAGTCTATCTCAGCTGACTCGGGCGAAGGCAGGGGACACCCTGGACAGGTCACCAGTCTGTCGCAGGGCTACATATACAGACACACAATCACACTCACATTCACACCTACGGGCAATTTAGAGTTATCAATTAAAGTACAGAGGAACTCTGGCTTTACCAAAAATGTGCTTAGCTGAAGAGTTCATCTGGACTCGTGTTTTTTATTTTTTATTTTTGGTAAATCTCTGACTTTTTGTTGTTGCTGTTTTGAGTTTGTTTTTATGGAAACCCATTTTTGCCAAGAAAAAAAAACAATAATGGAATACCTGAACATGATTAAAAAACAATTATTGAGAGTAATTACCAAGTCAAACATAGTGAAAACCTCATCGTCTCATTAAGGACTGACTTTTAGCGTCTCGTACAGATTTGATTTGTGTTTGTGAGTTGACTCCAGCAGTGGACAGATTTAAAAACACAGAAATTGAATTACATCCCCGCTGACCTGACACACTGATGATGATGAGACACAATTCGACTCATGACATTCATTTTACTTCATGTTCTTTGAATATATGGCACACATTTAATATGCAATTCATCAAATGTATTACAGTTTAGCATGTTCACGTTATATGATTCGTAATGCATTACATTGACATTGCTGTGTTTTACTGTGTGCTGGTGCATTTTGTAATTAGACATAGTGCCTTTTTAATCTTTTTAAAAATGTTTTCTCTCTCTGATGAAGCTTTAATCTCCACCACATGTCCAAACGCTTAAAAAGCAGATCAATTACCAAGTCACATTCATTCAAGTTACATTTTTCTGGCACTTCGTGCTCAAACCCAAATTAATTTCAGCGTAAGCATCTGCCTTTTATGACGATGGATGGCTAAAGTTTAGTGTGTGCGTGGTGGATGTGTTCATACATGTACGAGCACATGTGTATTGTATGTGTGAGTGTGTGTGTCTGTGTGTGTGTGCATGACAGAGAGGGAGAAAGAGAGAGAGTGCATGTGTTTGTGTGTCTGTGAGTGTGTAATTAAAACAAGTGATTTTATTTTTTTTACATACAGATTATCCCTCTATCCCAGCTGGTCAGAGTTGGATTTGACCACCCCGACAACCAGAGAGAGGAAATCTCTTTGGGGCTAAATCCAAATTGGCACCCTTGATGATTTTTTTACCGAACTGAAAATGTGGGAGTGTTCAACTATAAACTTGAATTCGGCCTCATAACTAAAAGTGATTTCAGCGGTAATAGTCGCTAACATCTGGAGGAAGAAAGCTTCAAGTGCGAGAGATGGAAACTACAAACGCTAGAATGCAATATTTCCCATTTGCTGTGGTGCTGTTAACTCCATGACTGAGCTTTCCATATTGACAGATGTGTTTTTTAGCGGTCAGTCTTTCAGTAGCATCACTGTAATCTGTGTGTGAGTCTCTTTTATTAGAATATACTGCAATTATTACCAAATATTAATCGACACATCATTTAGGCTGTGTTGTTGGGGGGGTTTATGTGATTGTACTGCATTTGTGGAGGCATTTTAACCAAATTTAAGCTTTAAAGGGCAATACACTCACAAGGACGTGGAGATGCAGAGGTTCGTGCACATCTGTCCTGCCTTTTTTTTTCCTGACACACATGGACTCAGAGAGATAGAGAGAGAGAGAGAGAGAGAGAGATTTAACAGCGCCCTGACTTGTAATGAGGTCAAATCAGCTAACTGGTTCCTCATGTGAAAATGGACAGATCCACAGCTAGGGATTTGTCTTGATTTGCTGTTTGGTACAGTGTGTACAAACAATTCCTATAAAGGCAAACAGAAGGAAATGGCAGTGTGTTCATAATGTAAAACATGAGTCACCATGCCATATAAACTGTATTGACAGTTGGAAAACCCACGACTATGGAAAAAGGTTTTATTGCCATTTAATAAAATAATCCATGAATGTTTAACCTCAATGCAATACAGACAATCAGGTTATCAAGGAAAGTCTTTTATATAAAAATGAACACATTATATTTATATAATTTGATCGTATGTTCTCACGGCCATCATGTGAACCACTGAAATGGCCTTTTCAATATAAATACATTACAAAAAATAGGTAAAAATTAGCTTTACATACAATTATACAGCCTCAAAGCTCTTTACACACATAATTACAAAATGAGCTTTCAGTGCATTCATGCTCTTCCAATCCACATCCATCAGATCAAATTAAAATGGTCTAAAGAGATTCAGTAAAGTGTGCGGACAACAATTAAGATCAGGCACATGAATCAGGGATTATTAGTGCACACAGCCCCTCTGTGTAACCGACTAACAACTGAAACGTGGAATGCGTTAGTTCTGAGAAAAAAACTGTAATATGCAATTATGCAGATATTGAATACACACCAAAAAAAAAAAAAAAAAAAAAAAAAAAAAGAATACACACCAAAAATTGTGCTTTTTTTTAGTGTTATGACATGAATGAATCTGCTCTGGTCAACACTGTTTCACTTCCTGACAGTGCATAAACAAAAAAGATAATTTCATGGACGTGCTGCACATTCAAAATTATTTTAAAAATTTATTAAATTATGACCAATGATTTTGGCTTCAAATAATACAGTGTAAAATATTCAAATAGTTTCTGAGTAAATTTTAGCTTTGGTTAAATTTAATTTTGCCTGAATAACTACCACAGTCAACATTAGCTTGTAATATAGAGCATGTTAGCATCAAGACATCTCAATATTTGCACAAAATATGAATATGCATTTGTTAAAAATGTGAAAAAATCTTTTATTCATAAATATTTTTCACCACAAAGTTTAGTAGCACAAGTGTTTCAGTCTTCTTTTTTGAACTGTTCTCATGTCTTTTCGCCTTAGAAGAAATGCTAACGTTTAGCTGAAGTAGTTTTTTGTTGATTACTTGAGTATGTTTGTTAATTTTGATCTCTTTGCCTCACTTTCAGTATAATATTTGATGAAAAATGCTTTCCAAAGGCCACTATTGTAACTTTTGCTTGTTTCTTTAGCGTCTTTCTTGTCGTTTTCCTTGAGGTGAGATATATTTTGTTCCTGGTACATGTGTCGCTGTACATGTGCTCCACGATTTTGTGAAAAAAATTTTTGGTAAAATCATTTCAATTGATGCAGCTAATTAGCAACCTGACAAGCTAGCTTTCATGCTAATGACAACCAACATTTCTGAACCACTGCTCCAAGAAGAGTTACAGTCACACTGTATAGTCGTATTAAGAAGGAAAAAACGCAGCTAATAAATATTTTTGTCATATTTTACTAGAAAATTCTAATTAAGAATTTGATGTTTACAAAAGTTTAATGTGGTCAAGGTGATGTTCAGAGTAAAACAATGTGCTAAAAACTGCAAACATTGTGGCTTTTTTTAAAAAACAAATTGACAGTTTTGTTCAGACACAAAATAAAAATAGAGTGCACCATTTTTTCTAGTATCATATCTTGATGTTTAAAAGTGAAAAATATAAATTTTCAGGTCGACGTGCGAGCAAGATTAACGTCCACCCGCTCTCTTGAAGGTTGCGACTATGTGACATAATTGATAGTGGGGCTATTTCATTTATACAGAAGCTGTGAGTTACTAAAAAATATTGCATATTTCTTCGGCATCTGCTAAAATATATTTTAAAAAATTTCATCTCTTAGACCGTTAGTTTTCTTGATTTATATTCTCTGCTGTAAACAAAACATTACAATCACACTCCACACAATAGACTCTCAAAGGAAAGTTTCCTCGTAGTTTTCACCAGGCTCCCCGAGTTCAGAGTCTCTGGATCTTGATCTGACCACCTTAGGGACGCTTAGACAGGCTGCCTTGGTCACGCTGTCATAAGACGGCGGTGAGGACACTTGAGTTTCCTCTGGTAGCTGTACATCCTCCGTCTCGACAGGCCTATAGTGCTGCATCATGGTGGCTATCAGACCCTCTCTTTCTGGAGCATTCTCCACATCCACTACAGTCTCATAGTTTATTTGTCTATAGAGGTAGGACGCCTGTTTCATCTGCCGGCGCACCAGGTGCCTCCGATAACATCTCTGGATGATGATGGCGGAAACCTCTTCCAGCTTGCGGCGCAGTGTGGAGGTGATGGGCTCGTGGGAAATCTTCGAGGGGTTTGTCATCATGAACTTCTCCTCCATTTGCTGTTTGAGGGCATCCATCTCGCCGGACTCTCCCAGGACACGCTTTGTGAAGGCAAACAAAATGTCCAGGCAGTGGATCCTGTCTCCGCTGACCATGGGAAGGTCCATGGCGATCAGCTTGATCTTGTTGGGCTTCGCAATGCGCAGCGGCTCCGACAGCGTGTCTGCGAAGTTCGACAGCATGGAAAACTCGATGAACTGTGTGGCCTCCGAGTCAAACTTCTCCCAAACTTCGTAAAACATTTCAAAGTCGTCCTCGCTCAGCGGTTCTGTGCTCTCCTCTGTGGCAACGCTGAAGTTCTCCAGAATGATGGCTATATACATATTTACCACAATGAGGAAGGAAATGATAATGTAACTGACAAAGAAAGCTATTCCCATGGAGGGGCTGCCACAGTTTCCCCGGGTGTTGGTGCCTGTATTGATAAAGTTAAGGTCACACTCATCCGGGGAGCTGGCCATTATGGGGCTCAGCAGGTTGTCCCAACCTGCAGAGGTGCTGATCTGAAAAAGGCAGATCATACTATTCCCAAAGGTCTCAAAGTTAAACATGTCGTCGACCCCATCTTGTTTTTTCACGTAGGCAAAGTTTGCCATACCAAATATAGCATAGATGAACATGACGAGGAAAAGCAGGAGGCCAATGTTGAACAGTGCAGGCATGGACATCATTAAGGCAAACAGTAAAGTCCTTATTCCTTTGGCTGCACGTATGAGTCGAAGTACACGTCCTATTCTTGCTAGTCTGATGACTCGAAAAAGGGTTGGAGACACAAAGTACTTCTCAATGATGTCAGCAAGAACGATCCCTGAAATGAGAACGAAAAACAAGCTAAGATTCGGTTTGTTTTAATCTCACTTAAAGGTACACAGCTGCACTCGTGATGTTTTTACATAAGCAATGGATCAAATTTCTATCTTTAAATTTGACTGCAGTTTTAGTCAGCACAACAGAGCTTTTTGAACTCTTTTAGGTCATGTTTTGGTTTTACAGTCGACAATTTTACAGTTTTGCTTTAAATTCCCGATCATCAGTTTTATTTGGAGGCCTTGTAAACCCATTGAACACCCTGTCCAACAAATTATGAACACACAGTACTAATTTAACTGCAACTTTAGTGGAAGCAACTGTTTGCAAAGAGGCTCAAATTAACAATAAAGTGGTATCAAGTGATTTCATGACAATGTTGTGTTTACAGCTTCTTGTGGCCAAACAAATCCTCAAATGCAGCTTTAGTCCTTTCAGACGTACTGTAATTTGATTTAGAAATTTCTTTATTATGCAATTAGAACAAAAGAATAAACTCTCAGAGTGCCACTTCTTACCAACAATTGAGAGAATTATCACCACAAAATCAAAAATATTCCATGCGACTGTGAAGAAATAACAACGAAGGGCAAAGATCTTGATCAGGCATTCGGTGGTGAAGATCACAATGAAGGCCAGGTTAATCTTGTTGAGGACGGACTCTGTTTGCTCCGACTGCTCGTCGGTTTCCACCATCATTGTCACCATGTTAACGATGATGAGCATCATGATCATGATGTCGAAGGCTTGCTTGGACACCAGGTCAAAGAAGAATGCTTGGAGAATGTTCTGGGATGGGAAACAAAAACAGTGATTCAGTGAGGAGATAAAATTATGGAATATTTGCTAACAGTAATGATATCACAAGAGAAATTATGAACACGAATACATCAGCCACAACATTAAAACCACCTGGCTACAATGTTAGCAGCAGATCATTAAAGTCCTGGATGACTGAATTTTTTTTCCACACAACCAGCAGTTATTGAACTGGAATGACAAACTGGTGAAATTGGAGGTAAAGTCAACACCTTGATCTCTTGGTTTTGTTCCTTATGTTCCAAACCATTCCTGAACAATGTTTGCAGTGTAGCTAAAAGAGGTCATTGCCATCAGGGAATATTGTTGCTGTGAAGGGGTGTTTGAGGTCTGTAGTAATGTTTAGTTTCATCTACATGAATGCCAGAACTCAAGGTTACTCAGCAGATCTTTGCCCAGAGCATCACACTGTCCCAGGTAAAAATAAAAAACAACGCACACGTAGCTGATTGTGCATATAATGTAAAAGAAAACATGATTCATCAGAAAAAGCCCACCTTCTTCCATTGTTCCATTTCCGAGTTGGATAGTAGACAGAGGTCAGCACCAGTTTTTAACACTATATAACATATCAAAGTGTGATACAATGTGTTTTCTCACATATTTCTATTATAGCAGCATTAAGGTTTTTAGCCATTTGTGCTTCACTTGTTCTTCTGTGGAATGAACAGGCCACGCAGGCCAGTCGTCAATGAGCTTTGGGCGTCCATGACCCTGCTTCAGGTTCTCAGGTTGTCCTTCACTGGACCGCTATTGTGTCGGTACTTAACACTACATACTGGGAACACCCTAAAAGACCCGCTTTTCTGGAAATGTTCTGACCCAATCTTCTATCCATAGCAATTATCCATAGCAGTCCTCATGCTTCCCGTTTCTCTTGCTTCCAACTCATCATCTTCAAGAACTGACTGTTCACTTGTTACCTAATATATTCCACCACATGCCAGGTACCATAATAACATGAGAGTGATGTTATTTACCTGTCAGTAGTTCTAATGTTGCGGCTAATCAGGCATATGTCAAAATGTGGAAATGTTTGAGAACATACAATTGTCTTAAATACGTGTTATATTTGTGACTTGTAATATTTTACCGCTGGCCTTGGTATTGGCTTCTGAGGTTTTTTCGATCCTAATTTCTTCATAGCATTGTAGTACTTCTTCTGTTCTTCAGTCATGAAGATGTCCTGTCCACCCAAGTATAAAAGAAAAAGATCTCACATTATTTTTACATGTCTTTCCATTTCTTTTAGGCAATGCTTAACAGCAGAAGGTGAAACCACTTTGTTTTCTTAAGAATTAAGCCACGTATTAGTATACAGTTCTTTATATTAGACTTTGGTTTGAAAGAACATTGAAAATCTCTTAATGGAACAAGATGATTGCCAATAACCACATGTAAATACCAAGTGATCCAGGCCTGACATCAGTGTTTTTACTACTTATCTTTCTTTTCTGTTGATTGAAATTGTCAATGATGACACCGATGAAGAGATTGAGGGTGAAGAAGGAGCCAAATATGATGAAAACCACAAAGTAGAGGTACATGTAGAGGTTGATTTCTCTGACGGGTTGTTCCTCCACCTGAAAACAAACAGTTGTATGTGTCAGCTGGTTACTGCAAGACCTTCATAACATACGTTTTAGAAGTGAATGGAAATACTTACTCCTCTTGAGTCAACAGCGGCGTGCATTATTTCCATCCATCCTTTGAATGTAGCCTATAACACAACATAATGGAACAAAGTTATACTCAAACAACTGACTTCAGCTGCAGCTGCAGCTGCATTTTTTATTTTTTATTTTTAAGTTGCATTTCATAAGAGATCGGAACGGTGAACAAGCTTTTGGGACTACATGGGTATTTCCTGACAAACAGAAAACTGACTGATGGACATTTGTTTTGGATAGATGAGAAAAAACAGTACTTCATAAAAAAAAAAAACTCACCACTTGCAGAAGGGAAAGGTAGCCAAGTCCTACATTGTCAAAGTTGACCTTGACTTTTGTCCAGTAGAACTGGGTGTCATTCATGGAGAGGCACTCAGACTTGTTGTTGACAAGAGAGACGCTGTGGATGAAGCCTGTTCTGTTCACACACTTCCCAAACTTGCCGGCAAACAGGTTGACTCCCATGATGCTGAAGATGAGCCAGAAGATTAGACACACGAGCAGCACGTTCATGATGGAGGGGATGGCTCCTATGAGAGCGTTCACAACCACCTGATGAACAACAAACAAGGAAAGTATCTTAGAGAAATTGCATAGCCTGTTGGTATCATTCGAAATTGCTGACTTCATCTTAGATTTCTTCAGTGAATTATTTTATTTCAGTCTGATAAGAAAGTGTGCCTGTTCTTAGTAGGCAAATATCTGATAGTTGACTAAATGAAGTTTTAACTACCTGAATTTAACTCAAAACCAGTAACACAACAGATTCATGCTGGCAGAAGTGTAGAGTTGTGTGAACTGAGTGCTTTCAAGTTAAAATACGACTGTAGATTTGTAAAACTTTTGAAAAGAATCATCAAAATCTTAAGGTGAGTCCAGTTAAGAGCAACTGTGCCTTCACCATTCACCACACTGTGTTGGAACATGCTAACATTAGCATGCTAATATCCCAAAAATAACAAGAACTGTTACATCCCTACCTTACAGATAGAGATGTAACAATGATTAAATTTTAGTTGACAATTAATTATTATACATATAATTGCAATTAATGATTTCATTGTGTTTATTGGTTCATGTTATGCCTCTGTTAGTTATAGATTGGTGATATTAGCACCTTTAAAATCCAAGCAAATCCAACAAATGGCCTCCTCCAAGTTTTTGGACTCTTTTTTTTCTGTTGTCATTTTGCCTAAAACTATAATGTGCCAACAGCAGTGGTGTAATGATTGACTTTTTTTGACTGAAATATGCCATTTCTGTTTCTTATAGCTGTTTTTATAGGGTGAATTAAAACAATTATGCAAAATCATGGTGGTCAGCTCAAATAACTCAGTTTTGACAGGCCCACCTGCAGGTGGCATAAACCAAATTTCATGGTAATCAATCGTCTAGTTGTTGATGTATTTCACTGCAAAATCACAAATGTCAACCCAATGGTAGCGGTAAAGGAAAAGTCAGGAGGATACGTCATCGAGAAAGTTAGCATATCCATGTCAAGTTTTTATCCAATCCATCCAGTTCAAGTAGAGAGATTTTGGTAAGTGCAAAGTTTGATCACCAAAGTCATTAAGATGTGTCCTCATTGACCTCTGTACACAGTTTCTTATTGATCCACTCTGGAGTTGTTCAGATATCTTAGTCTGAACCAAAGTGGTGGATCAACAAACCAATCAGCTGTGCCTACCGTTGGTCTACGCTTAATTTCACCAACAAGTCTTGTGAGAATATTTCTACAACTGGGAGACTAGCAAACTACAATGAAATCAAACCATCTTTGGTGGAGATAATATTCCTGAGATTAACCAGCATGTCAGTAATGTATGACAAGTTAGCTCAAAAGAAAACAGAAACCATATTTCTCACCCTCATGCCCTCAAATCTGGACAGAGCCCGGAGAGGTCTCAGCGCCCGGAGGGTCCTCAAGGACTTGATGGCAGCAAAGTCTGAATATCCCAGTGAATTTGCTACCAGGCTTATCAAGGACACCTATATGGAACAGAGAAAGATGTATGAACTGTGGGAATCATAACATCATTTCAGTTGTGTAGGTTAGTTCTCGTTCATGTTTAGACCTTTGGGCGAATTCTAAAAACTGTGAATAGTACCAGATGAAGCAAGATCACATACGTAGTCTTAACAAAAACAGTTAAAGAACAATGATAAATTTGACTATTAAAAAAAAAAAAAAACAGAACAGAAAAATCATAAAAGACAGGTCAAAAACATATAAAGAGCCATATTTATTGAGTTTTTGTGTATTTTGGGACATTCCACAGTTAGGAACACAAAAATTGAGTTTTTGAGGTTTAGATTTGTTTTGGTCATGTCATATTTTAGCAAATTTAGACTTCCACTCTATTCTACATCCAAACAGACAAAACAAAATGGTATTCCGCTGTTGAATGACCCTTGGATGACAGCTATGAATGAAAATGGCATGAAATACATGAAGGAAAGAACAAACTCATGTCATGATTGGTGATGACAAAACACAGACAAGTATGCACAATTGGACCAGTAGTATCCATGCATGCATACTCAGCTATATATGCATATAAATATGTATATATATCAAATAGAGTGAGTTTTATAAAGAATTTATATCATTGCCAAATTTGCTTCCCAATTTGTATCAAATTGGCCCAAAAAAGTTCATTAAAAGCAATTTAGGACTAATAAGGTCCCAAATGGTCTGCATTTCTTTATAAAAGTCTATTTACGGATGTGTTTGTCCAATATATCTAAAGAAGATACTCATAATTAATTTTCAGGACTACAGAAGTCTTTGGCTCCACAAGAGTACAGACGGAAAAATACATAAACAAAGTAAGAGAAGGTAAGGTGGTATTTCTTTCATAGACAGAAAAGAAAAATAGGTATAGCAATGATCAACAGGATTTATATTTTCTTCAAACAGACATAACAAAGAACACTCAGTACATGAATTACACACAACAACAATTCAACCGGTGTGTTTCTAATGTGAAAATACGACTAAAAATGTCTGTTCAGCAACATCATTGTAGGTTTAATACTTTACACAGTACACCAGATCTTCTGTAGATAAGCCTCAGAGCACATGGCATTACATTTGTTTTTGATATAAAAGCCAAGGTCTTGCAGTAACTGATTCAGAGAATGACTGTTTTGTAGCAACAAATATTTTTTTATGCATACGAAATGCATTTTTTTGTAAACAAGACGGTGGCTTTTGATATCACAACAGAAAGCACTTACGAGTGAAGAAACACAGAAGCATTTGTGATGCAGATGCAAGTTTTCCAATCCCAGAGCCCATACTCACCTGCAGCCTGCTAACTAGAACTTACCCTAACAATAGAGCGGTCTGTGGCAATCTGTGTAACAGCAGGCGAAATCAGAGGAAGTCAAGTCAGGCCTCGGGCTGCTCGCCTCGGGCACTTCGGATGACTGAACACTACAGAGCCGCATCCATTTAACCCCCAAACATGTCTGATGCTCACAAAATGTAACAAAACTTCTAATACTGGGGAACTTCTTCTACTGTATTTGGAGAATTCTTACCATACAAACAACTGCAAAATGCTATAATATAACTACTGTTTCAGTGTGTGATTTAGCTGTAATCTTGTAAGCTGCTTTAGGTCCTAAAAAAATGTCTCGAGGTTGTTTAAAATGGAATGACACACGACAAAGTTAGCACATTTTCAGTTTTTGCAAACTATAAATTAACTGTGAAGTGCTTTCCTGTAAATATCACGGCACTCACCAAGCTGTGAATCCCACAAATCTGAGCTACATTCAGCTACAGTGAGAGGAATTACAGTTCAACCTGAAATTTCAACATGTTATTTTATAGTAGTGCAATTAAAACACGTGAGGTGCGGCAAAATGTTCACTTACATCCACAATGAGGAAGTCCAGCCAGCACCAGTAGTTGGTGAAATATTTCTTGAAACCGTATGCGATCCACTTGAGGAACATCTCCAGCACGAAGATGTAGGAGAAGACTTTGTCAGCGTATTCCAACACCACCTTTACGACTTTTCTCTTCTCAATGTAGATGTCTTCAAATGCCTGCAGTTTAAGAAAACATGTCACATCACTGCTGTTGACCAGTGTATTTCAGCTATAAGAAAGCAGAAATCCTACTGCTGCTTCTTAGAACTTTCTGTTACTTTAAGAGCATAGTACTCTTTTGAGACCAACAGTATTTTTCTCAGACAAACTGTTTACTGCCTCAGGGAAAGTTACAAAGTGCATTTTAACAACATCGAGTAGTTAAACGCCAGAATAGGCGATTTTTTTTTGGAAGTGATGAGGTCTGCTATTCCTCTGGAACTAAATTGCCAGTGGAATTGGCACAAAACCATACAGGATCTAATCCAGCATTAGTTTATAATTTTACTTATTGATACCGGCCTCATTTTTATTGTCCACTCTCCCTGTAGACAGTATGTACACCCCCTGTCAAAAGTTTTAGGACACTGTCTCATTCAAATAAAGTAGAACCTGTCCTACAATGTTTGACAGGGGGTGTATTTCATCATATGGATGTGATCAGGGCAGGACTCTGATCATACATGTAAAGTTTCAGGCAGATTGGAGCATGTTCAGGGCATTTATACAGCATTTGAAATTTCATGGCGAAGGATCAAAATTCCAGAGGCCGCCACGGACACGCCCTTTGACTTTGGAAAAAGATTTTAATAACTTTGGATCATTAAGGCCTCCTGTATGTACTGGCCGAATTTGAGGTGAATTGGAGTTTCCCCCTAGGAGGAGTTCGCTCCAGAAAAAAAAAAGAAAAATGGGCAAAATCTGACATTCAACGCAAAATAGCTCATTTCCTGTTGGGTTTGGAATGTGGCTGTCAGTGACTTTTTTGTTCAGCCTGATGTGCTGCATATGTGTACCACATTTGGTACATACACCCCCTGTCAAAAGTTGTAGGACAGGTTCTACTTTATTTGAATGAGAAAGTGTCCTAAAACTTTTGACAGGGGGTGTAAAAGATAGATGTAGCAGCTGTATCGTCACACACGGGTTCATGGACCTTGAAGCCACAACTTTGGCTGTCGTCTGTTGGTCTTTTTAAACCAGATGTGACCGGTGAGTGGTTGATCTGATTGGTGAACCCGATGACACTACACATGGCAATACGATAGCGACCTGCTGTCAATCACAAAGTAACTCCATTCTAAAAGTCTTTTACTCTGATTGGGACCATAAGTTACAAAATGAACATCATGCTGAATTCCAAAAGTCTTGAAACTACTGATTAAGACCATAAATTAATTAGGAAACTGTTTACCCTGGTAACAAATCAAGTGAGAAGAAGGATCGTTTTCTCATTAACTTCCACACAATCATTCTTCTTTTTGCTACCAGGGGAGTCGCCCCCTGCTGGCTATTGAAAGGAATGCAGGCTTAGGTCATTTCCACATTGGATTCATTTTGCAAATGCGGAAGCATGTGCTAGATTTACATCCATCTCACTCCTCATCTTTCTTCCCCCTCATTTTCCTCCTTTCCTGCACATGACAATAAGGACATAGTCACTGAATTTTAAAGAAAGTGTATTGGGTTAGAATAGCTGACTCAACTTTTCCTACTGCTATCAGCAAACTACTTGTGTTGTGTGCAGCATTAAATCAGACATGACTACTTACAGCATGATGGAAAAAAGACTCTGATTACTAACTGACATCCGTATTAAAACAGCATGAGTTTGTTTGACTGCAGTGTTAAAAGACACTCAAATTTTTTTTCTTTGAATTAAAGGAGCTGCTCAATGAGTGTTTGTTACTCGATTATTTCTGGGACCTGAGGAATAACAGCTTGCAGCCTTACCAGAGCCCCGCTGCTGAGCAGGATCATGAAGATGATGAACGTCTCAAACCAGCTGTGCTCCACGATCTGGTAACAGGTCTTCCTCAGCCTCCACCACATCTGGCCCAGACCCTGGCTGGTGTCGATGTTGCAGCACTGACAGTGCCTCATGCAAACTAATGAGGACGTAAAAACCCGTCACATGAAACATCAACATGAAAGAAGAATATTTTGAAAAAACAATCAACACACAGCATGCCTTCTTCCTACTCACAGTCTGGGAAACATTCCTCTGGCTCCATACTTTCTTCATCCAGTTCTGAGAAGTCGTCTGCCTCCTCTCCAGGCCTCCTCAGATCCACCGTACTGCCCTCCGACAGGCTGATCTTCTCCTGTGAAGTGAATTTTCAGCATTACAAATCAGCTTCCATTAATCATGGATCTATGGTGTACTGGACTGCTAATCAAATGTGTCTCCTGCACATGGAAACAGCTAATAGACCATGCTCACACATGTGGAGCACAGAACATAGACCTACATATAAAGACAAATACTTAAAGTTTTGACACAGACAGAGCCGTGCAGCAGTCCATGTTGGTTCATTCCATCAAAGCCAGCTAACCTTGCTGCACTGCCTCGCCTTTCAATCTCTTGTGAGCCTTAATACAATTTTGATGAGATTTCCTTGGGTTATAACAGTAACATATTTCCTGTGATTTATCGGACACAGGTGCGGCTTCAATCCTATAAAATGATATGAAGTCTAATCCAGCATTAAAGAGCATCCACAGGACCTGCAGACAAGATTACTCGTCTTAGTATTTAAAGACAGAGCACAAAGAGCGTGCACTGACGGCATTTTAATATGTAAACATCACATATAACATCAGGATTTAGAAGTGAGCACGACCTTAAGTAAAGTGAACAACAGTTTCCTGTATTCCTACATGTAAAATGTACCCTTCTCTAACACTGAGCAGCTGCTGATGCTCAGTTAAGCTGATGGAGGGTTGGAGGAGTTGTTTTTTTTTTTCATTTCCATTTTCCCTGATGCCTAATTCTGGTGTGATGTGGAGCAGAGCACAGGAGGGATGGAGAAGGAGAGAGCGCCAGCCTGCAGGCCGCTCAGCTCAGCCTGGAGCTGCATGGCACTGCTCAGCTGTGTCAGATTAATCTGCTCTGCAGGGCCTGGCTCCACATCTGGTCTGCCCCTGTCTGTCTGCCAGGCAGGACAGCAGCGACACACCCTCCACCTCAACAAACACCAGACCCACGGGACACTTTGTGAACGCTCACTCTAAAGCTTTCTAATGAAAACTACAGACCTCTAAATCTATGCAACAACAAGAGTGTAACTTTACAGCGGCTGTAAGTCTAATCGGTCCGCCAAAGAGATTGTCCGTCACATAACCCCTTATAAAACCATAACAGCATTTGTTTTACTTTTCTGTTCCTCTATGGATTAAGTCTTATCCTGCCGACTGACTGAGCAATACTTGCTGTCACAACTCGGAGCTGTTTTATTCTATCATTCCAATGTTTCATGACTTTGTCAATCATTTTTTCAACTGAATGACTTGAAACTATTTTTTTCGGTTTCTGTTTAGGGTGTGTTAAGTTCTTTAAAATACCAATGTATTGTGGTCTTGAGGTCTAAAACACCCCATGTAATTTTAACATATGGCACTATTTAGTGAGTTTGTCTTTTCTGTGGGTTACATGGGGTCATTACAGGGTCAGTCACTTGGGAGGAGACAGATACAGATTTTCTTTATGGTCCTCTATGCTGCTCTACCTTAGCCTAGCCGCGCTAGACCCAGCTCTGAAGACGCATCTTCAGAGCTGGGTCTAGCGCGGCTAGGCTAGCTCTACCTGACTTATAAGGATGTTGATCAAGTCAAAAATACAACTAACAATTTCAGTACAAAATGCTTTATGACTGTCAGATTAAATGTAAACATTCTACTATGAAAGACAATACTTCAATAATGTGCCATGTGTATGACTGGCATGCATTCAGAACATGATCATGACATGGAGCCAGTCTGGGGAAAAGTACAAATGCAACCAGAACCACGAAGGGAAATATGGGAAAAGGAGGTGAATACAGATTATGCTGTTTGATGTGTTTGTCTGTAATAAATCTAGATATACATCTTAAGTCTATAATCTAGTTTTGGATGACATGAGTTTAGATTTTGTGGGCATGTATTGTCCAGATGAACTAAAACACAGTTAACATTTACTTCACATTACTGAAACTGCAATGACATCAAGATTAAAACATGTAAATAAGATTTCAAAGTGCTAATGTGGATTGTATTTGGGATAAAGTTGCAATTTGTATTAACGAAAAGCATGCACTTTTCATTTTGCAGAGAATGTAAATGAACTGTTTCATTCCTAAAAAAATTATCTCCTGTTAAGAAGCAACAACTCTGATGTCTGTTTCTTACAGTTCTTCAGTGTTAGAGTCATGAGACCACAGATAATAGTGCTTGTATGTTAAATATGTTGGTAATACAAGGCTCAAACCAAGCAGAGATAATGTGTTATTTATTATGCTGCAGAGACAGGTCGGTTGTATTTTATTTGAACAATGCCATGAGAGATTTTTACCTGTTTTCTTTGTCTGTGCTGCGCTACCTACATTTGTCAGACATGAGAGTTTTCTAGATTTTCAATTCTTACTTGTCACAAGAAAGCAAATAACAGAATCTCTCCTATGTGTAAAAAAAAGTAAGAATATACCTTTAATAAAAAAGGTTAAATAAAGTCACTAAAAATGACAGAGCAGAGAGATAAGAGATGTTGGATAAAGAGCAGGAGAATGACATGCAGTGAAGTCCAGATAGCTTTGAACCAAACTGGGGACTTTAAAACTGTATCTCTAACTATGATCTGCTCAATCTGTGATGGCCTGTGAGCTTAATGTATAATACAGTAGAAATAATAGCACACTAATAAACCAAATAGTGCTAGTAGCTTTGCTGCCTCTGTCAGACTCAGGATGCTTGGCATAGTGGACCCCGACTGACATATCAAGAAAGGTCATGCCGTTGTATTTATTTGCAGTTATCAAATTATCATGGCTGATTAACCTTGTTCTCATGGGTTTGTCACGAAGCACAAACTTTGCTCCACAGACCTCCTCCTCACCTTCCTGTCAGTCTTCTTGTCCCTGCTCTGCTGGGATAAATCGCTGTGCCCACCTTCAGCTCTAATAGAGTCTGATCAGCTCCACTGTCAAACACTTAGGTGGCTGAGATTTTAAAAATTGGTACCTCACAGAATATCCAGGCCTTTCCCACAGCAAACATTTTGTAGAGAAACACAGATGTTACTAATAACATCAATGACGGCTTTGTTCTATTCAAGCGCTCCAGTGAGCCACGACAGCGTGACGAGTTCGAATTCAGTGATCATGAATTATTTGATTAATTCTTTCTAATTAAGCTATTTAAACCTGTGATTTCCCCACCATAATATGTTAAAATAAATCCTGTGAAAGCGGACTCTTATGTCACCGATTTCAAGTCAAATGCGAGCTTTAGATTACGATGCACAGCAGGATGCTGTGTGGCAAACATACAACAATATTAACTGATATAAATGTCACAACAACATTTTCAGCGGCTGTTATCCTTTCCTCGTATTGTTCAGCATTCTGAGAAACCTTTGCCAGATGTGCCCTGCCTGACCAGACATTTAACTCATAATAACCGGTTTGAACTGAAATAAAACATCTGGATTCCCAAGTTATATTTGTCTCACCCCGGCACCAGTCTCCATCTGAGTTCACCCTGCCTGCTTTACAGATTATCCCCTTATGTTGCCGGAAAGCCGCATCCTGTTGGCAGCGCATGCTCACCTGTTCTACCTTGTCTTTATCAGTCGCTCACTGAGCTCTTACTTCTAAACGTGCAGTAAGCCACGGTTGAAGAAATGGAAAGTGATTAGATTCTACAACTTGGAATATGTTATTTCACTAGAAAATACTAGGAGAGGAGTCAGAACAAATAGATAATAGACGTTTGTAGAGGGATAATCCTCTGGCAGTTTGTGAGTTATAAATACAGTAAACAACCTGCCATTTCTTCATTAGTGTAATCCCCACTAAGTCGGTATTAAACAAGCTAAACTACCCATTCTTTGGTAACATTTTTATTATACTTACGGGCAACAAGGTGAAAAAAAAGCTATTTAAGCAAAACTTGTAAAGCACTGTCTTCTTATTTTAAGGCGAGTCGGAAATCTTGAGTCAACATAAATTAGGTAGCGTTCCATCAATAGTTTACCAGTTAATTATAACCTAGAAAATATTCTAAGAAGAGACTAAAATCTAAAATTTGTCGTCAGGCGGACCTTGAACATATTTGTTTTATTCCAGTAATAAATGACAAATTAATACATATTTTCTTGATTATCAAGTTACTGTCAATATTTTTATTTGCAGCAAACTGCTCGGGATGTAAATAGGAAATTGTGGACGTGAGAAATTAGGTATATGATGATTCTAGTTTGAACTTTTTTCTTTACTCAGCATGTGAATAACAGAAAGCAGGGAAACTAACAGGATAAGATTAATTCCTCAGGCTTTAAAACTCACAACAAACACAACTGGGACACGCATGGATCAGCCACAACATTTAAACCACTTGACTAATATTGTGAATTGTATAATATTGTTTCCATAGTTCAAAGCCTGCAGATGATCAATGTTTGATTGTTATGTGTTAAATATCTGTGTTTAGAGGCACCAGTTTAGTTCTGTGCACTGTTTGTATTAGTTTCTGTTGTTTGTTGTGGGTGTTGCGTCTGTGTGTTTGGCTAGGGCAGGGGTGTCAAACATGTGGCCCGTGGGCAAAAAGTGGCCCACCAGGAGGACTTTCTAAAGAGTAAAAATGAAAGATGTCATTAACTGCAGATTGCACATTTATAAAACTGTAAATTTAAAATAATTTCTAGACCATGACAAGTTGTTTTGATCATAAAGTAAAATCCTAGATTGCTCATTGTTCTTTTGTTGTTTTGTGTCTCATTTTTGTAATATTTTGTCCTGTTTTTTTGGCTTGTTTCTAGTTTTTGTCGTTTCGTGATTCCTTTTTGTCTATTTGTGTTTTTGTCTTATTTTTGTCATTTTGTGTTTCACTTTATTCATCATTTTTGTGTCATTTTTGTCGTTTTGTGTCTTGCTTGTGTCATTTGTCCATTGTTTGTCGCTTTGTGTCTCATTTTTGCAATATTTTGTCTTTTTTTTGCCTGATTTTTTCGTCTTGATCAAAAAGTAAAATACTATATCCTTCAGTTCCAGATACCTGTAAGTAAATGTTTTATTCCTTTGTAGACAATCTGTGATCTGGAAGTTGTAATGTGTAAATGATAAACTGAAGAAAATGTAACTTATTTTTCTTAACAAGTTTCAGGTTGTTTGTGATGTTTTGTGAGAAGATATTTCATTAGACGTGAGCATTTTCAGAATGAACTTTTTTGCACTAAAACAAAGGAAAAATTTGGAGTTCTGGTTATTTATTGGTTATTATGCTGTGATTTTACTGGACCGGCCCACTTGAGATCAAATTGGGCTGAATGTGTCCCCTCAGCTAAGATACGTTTAACACTCATGTGTTAGGGAGTTTAGTTGTTTTGTTTGTGTTTAGCTAGGTTAGCTGCTCTGTTAGCCTTCCTTTGGCTTTATTGTGTTCTTTGATTTGGCGTCACCCACCAGCCTTGTTTTCTTTGATCACTGTTCAGTTAAATTTGCTACTGAGCCATAAATTGCTTTACCTGAACCAAATATCATCTGGTTATTTTGTTACATTGTAACATTTGTGTCTAATGCTGTGACAGAGAGTAACATTTCTGACCATGTTGCTTCAGGCCTTATCAAAAACAGGAATGTCAAAGTTTGTGGTTTCCATCAAACAGAAAACCAATCAATAATCAATCAGTTATAATAATAATCTCTAAAGACTATGAGTATAGAGAACAAAAAAAGCATGAAGTTAAGCCACATTCTTATGCAAACACGTTTCTAGATGTGACAAACTCACTTTCTCGTCTTCATCCTCTGATGATTCTGAAATCTCCTCTTCCTCCAGAAACTCCACATCTGATTCTCCCGGTGCGATGGGAACAATGACAGTCAGGTTTGGGTTGGTCATGTAGCTGTCCTCCTCTGGTATGACGTACTTCTCTCCGTAGCGTCCAAAAACTCCCCCATTGCTTTCCACGTGGTTTGCAACCGGCTTCACGTCCTGACTGACTTCTGTGGGTTTCTGCTTTCGGCGCTTCAGGCTTTGATTGAAGAGGTTGATGAAGTTTGTGCCGAGCCAGGAGATGCCCGCGTTGATGCGGGCGATGGCGATCTGAATATTGTTCAAGTCTCCGTCTTCGTCTGGAGCGGAGAGATTGTCAGAGCTGAAGGAGCTGAGCAGCAGAGCCAGAAACAGATTCAGCACCTGTGGACAGACAAACGTTGGTGTTGTGTTATATTAAGGCCCGTCTGGCTGCTGTGAAGAGCTGGCTGTCAGCAAGGTTCTGATTCTTACACTCAGACAAGACTGTGATCTGCTCGGAAAGACTACATCATCTAAATAATAACGCTGTCTGGACCTTGGATGACGGCATCGTTCAGTGCAAGGACAGTGTTAAAACCATGGCATGACCTTAGATCAATCTCTTGGATTTGTCTCCCACATACGAAAGGTGAAAAATAATAGTTTTCTTCTACCTTAGGAGGATTGCTAAGATTCACTCTTTTTTGTCTTTTAGCCCTCCTGCTGTCCTCATTTACAGGCACCAAAAAAATATTGTTTCCTTGTCTGAAAAAAAATCCAAAAAATTCAGCAAAAAAATTCCCCAAATTTCTGAAAATTTGCAAAACCTTCAGGAAGAAAATTCCAATAATTCCTTAAAAGTTTTATTTATAAAAAAAATCCCCCAAATGTGGCATGAAAATTCTTGGAAATATTTTCCAAAAAATTAGTGAAAGTCTTCCAAAAAATCCTAAAAATATCTAAAATGATTACACATATATCAGTAAAACTTCTAATATTTTCTTTAAGAAGATTCACAAAATTTTTTTTGGTGAATCTTCTGAAGAAATATTTTTTAACATTTCTTTTTTCCAACCAAAAACTGTTCTAAGATTTCCCAAAATGTTGAAAATGTGGACATCAGAAGTTTCACTGTGAAGATGCTGAGGTTCTTCTCCTTTCTTTCGTGATTTCTAGATTAGATTATTGTAATGCTCTCCTGTCTGGCTTGCCTAAGAGGAGCTTTAATTTTTTACACATGGTTCAGAATGCGGCAGCACACATTCTGACTGGAACAAAGAAATATGACCACATTTTCCACGTGTTGCTCTCACTCCATTGGCTCCCACTTCATGTTAGAGCTGATTTTAAGGTGCTGCTATGAACATATAAAGCTGTAAAAGGCACTGGACCATCACATTTAAAGGAGCTTGTAGTCCTATATGAACCAGCAGGATAATTGTGCTGCCAGAGGGTCTGCTGCCTGTCCCTAGAGTTAAAAAGAAGACAGTCGGTGCTTTTTCTTTCCGTGCACCGTTTTTATGGAACACTTTTCCATCGTACATGAGGCAAATTTGCTCAGTAGAGGTGTTCAAAGCAAAGCTAAAGACCCGTTTGTTCTCTGCTGCACATAAATCATAACTTGTGAGGTACTGTGTCTTTAGATTTATCGGTTTTATCGTTGTCATTGTTTTTATCCGTTATTATTTTATTGTAAGTTATCTGTTGCTTGCCCTGTAAAACACTTTGACTTTAAAGTGCTATATAAATACATTTATTTTTATTATTATTTGTCATTTTATAGCCATTTGGCTTCATTATATCAGAAAATACATGTTGCTTGTGCCAACATTAATGTTTATTTCTGCACAAACCACATCATAGGTTTGCCTCTAAGCTAAGAATAAGCGCACCTAATGCCCGACACGATGTCCAATTATTTTGTCAACAGTAACAAATCCTCCCTTGTAATTCAGGAGGATATTCGACAAAGATACTCTGCGACACAAATGGCTGGTGGCGTTTCAGCTACCCTGAAGTCAAGTTTCAAAGCATCCAACTCCCAAGTAATCTGCCCACTAGCTTAAAGAGCAGCAGCAACAGGCACATCCATGTGTGTGTGTGTGTGTGTGTGTACGTGGACTGTGTTCACACTCCCAGTGTGCATGGGTGATGTGCACAGTTGGGAAGGATCATCTTTAGCCACTGAGCCAGTCAGAGATGGGGAGCATGAGCAGATGATTAGTAATGAATGCCCTCCGACCCTCTCGCCCCTAAGCATCCTGGATAATCCCTTGGATAAACAGCTTTCCCACGATTCATATGCAGAGAGGGTTTCTGTCCATTAAATTCCATAAGGAGCACTGTTGTGATCTGCTCTGTGCTCTAACTAGGTAATCGTCACTCACAGCGCCTGTACAGCCGCGACACAACAGGACCTGTTATGTCGTCTTTATGTTGCTTTGTCATTGTTTATTAGCCCTAGTGAGAGGAATGTTTAATACTGCAGAGACTAAAGCTAAAATTGCATGTCCTATTCTCACCAGCTGATCATCAACGTACATAAAGGGGCAGCTCAAAAAATGTTACATTTCCTTTTACCCTGCTCAGATCTCTTATTAAAAGTCCTTATTGTACATATTTATGGTAAAAGATGTTCCAAAATCTAACCCGAGTACAGTAGATATGATGTACCTGAGGTGTCAGACTTCTTTCTATTCTTCTATTTTGCATGATTTTTTTCTGCTTCTCTAAAATACACATGCATTCATAATTTTTATAATCTGCATGAAACATAATGTCAATCATGTTCCAAGCAAAGATTAACAAATATTTCCCGGTTAATAAAAAAAAAAAGGTTTTAAAACATTTCTGATAGGCGGATACATTTCAGCGAATGGGATTAAATGTGGGACAAACGGACATTTAATGGCAGAGGGAACAGAGGGCATGCTGGGAACAGATGTTTAAACCGTATCCAACAGGAACTACACACTCATAGCCTCGCTCCATTTTTTATTTTAAAGCCTAGCAGGGTTTTAAATACAGTGGGTACGGAAAGTATTCAGACCCCTTGACATTTTTCACTCTGTGTCATTGCAGCCATTTGCCAAAATCAAAAAAGTTCATTTTATTTCTCATTAATGTACACTCAGCACCCCATCTTGACAGAAAAAAAAACAGAAATGTAGAATTTTTTTGCAAATTTATTAAAAAAGAAAAACTGAAATATCACATGGTCATAAGTATTCAGACCCTGTGCTCAGTATTGAGTAGAAGCACCCTTTTCAGCTAGTACAGCCATGAGTCTTCTTGGGAATGACGCACCAAGTTTTTCACACCTGGATTTGGGGATCCTCTGCCAATCTTCCTTGCAGATCCTCTCCAGTTCTGTCAGGTTGGATGGTGAACGTTGGTGGACAGCCATTTTGAGGTCTTTCCAGAGATGCTCAATTGAGCTGAGCAGAGTTGTTCTGAAGCCACTCCTTTGTTATTTTAGCTGTGTGCTTAGGGTCATTGTCCTGTTGAAAGGTGAACCTTCGGTCCAGTCTGAGGTCCTGAGCACTCTGGAAGAGGTTTTCCTCCAGGATATCTCTGTACTTGGCCATATTCATCCTTCCTTCAATTGCAACCAGTCGTCCTGTCCCTGCAGCTGAAAAACACCCCCACAACATGATGCTCCCACCACCATGTTTCACTGTAGGGATTGTATTGGGCAGGTGATGAGCGGTGCCTGGTTTTCTCTACACATACCGCTTAGAATTAACACCAAGAAGTTCAATCTTGGTCTCATCAGACCAGAGAATCTTATTTCTCATAGTCTGGCAGTCCTTCATGTGTTTTTTGGCATGTGTCTTTCATGTGTCTTGCACTGAGGAGAGGCTTCCGTCGGGCCACTCGGCCATAAAGCCCCGACTGGTGGAGGGCTGCAGTGATAGTTGACTTTGTGGAACTTTCTCCTATCTCCTGACTGCATCTCTGGAGCTCAGCCACAGTGATCTTTGGGTTCTTCTTTACCTCTCTCACCAAGGCTCTTCTCCCACCATTGCTCAGTTTGACTGGACAGCCAGGTCTAGGAAGAGTTGTGGTCGTCCTAAACTTCTTCCATTTGAGGATTATGGAGGCCACTGTGCTCTTAGGAACCTTGAGTGCTGCAGAAATTCTTTTGTAACCTTGGCCAGATCTGTGCCTTGCCACAGTTCTGTCTCTGAGCTCCTTGGGCAGTTCCTTCCACCTCATGATTCTCATTTGCTCTGACATGCACTGTGAGCTGTAAGGTCTTATATAGACAGGTGTGTGCCTTTCCTAATCAAGTCCAATCAGTTTAATTAAACACAGCTGGACTCCAATAAAGAAGCAGAACCATCTCGAGGAGGATCAGAAGAAATGGACAGCATGTGAGTTAAATATGAATGTCACTGTAAAGGGTCTGAATACTTCTGACCATGTGATATTTCAGTTTTTCTTTTTTAATAAATTTGCAAACATTTCTACATTTCTGGTTTTTTTCTGTCAAGATGGGGTGCTGAGTGTACAGTAATGAGAAATTTTTTTTTTTTTTTTTGATTTTGGCAAATGGCTGCAATGACACAGAGAGTGAAAAATTTCAAGGGGTCTGAATACTTTCCGTACCCACTGTATCTACTTGACAGAATAGAATTGATTTTGGTGTAGCTAATGCCCTCATTTAAATGCATAATAGTATTATTTTATGTGCTTAAAATGGGATGGAAACAGGTAGCATGTGTGTTTCTTTGGGGTGAACTTGTTTAATACATTTTTCTTGCTATGTTGTGTAACAGTCCAGAATCTAGACTTTAGTATAAAATGAGAAAGTGTATGAAAGGAAATGATCATGTCAGTGAAATAAGGACCAGACTTGACTTAGAGTGAGGCTGAAGCAAGATTATGGAATTTGTGATTTTACACACACACATGTATATATATATATATATATATATATATATATATATATATATATATATATATATATATATATAAAGTATCAGTGCTGTAATGATGCCATGCTTAAAAGCAGACTAACTATAAATGAATCCTGCGGATGCTGGCTGTTTACGCTTCCGGGATTTTTTTCATCTCTTCTCATCAACGGTGGCTTACAGTAGACAGCTGGACTACAAATCTCCATATGGGTGGACCGATAAATGTATGCATCCTCGCTATGACACCGAGTGACAGCAGTTGTGTACAAACAGAACTGTAAAACAGATTAACCCTTTTTTTTCAGGAACAGCTGCATGCGATGATGTGCAAGCCGCATTTCATTCTGTGTGAAAATCATACCTGGTGCAAAGGCTGGAAGGACAGAGACAGCACTCAGAGGCTGATCCTTTATACAGTACTTGGGTCAAAATTTCACTCACAGGGCTTAGTTCATTAGTAGTGGATAAAACATTCAGCCCTGCTGGACATGAGGCTGCAGTAAAGCTGCTCCAGCGCTCAGTTTGTCTGATGTGGCTTGTGTTTGCACGACAACATGTGCAAATAATACGCGCAGTATATGACTGAGGAGGGACAACAGATGGTTTCTATGTTATTCAGAGGTGATCTGTTTTGAAGTCTGCTAATGCTAATCTGCAAGACGGCATGAGATTGTGACATAAACAGTTCTTAAGTGATTAGTGTGTGGTGAAAAGTCCTTATTTTAAAATGCACAAAACCATTGTAGCTGGCGAAATTTGTCATGACTAACTTCAAGGATGCCCCATCTTCCTAATACGCAGTCAACAGTCCTCACTGGTACGACGTAATCCCTGATTACTTGTGACATCATCGTTTGGATTTAACAGAGGTTACAGTTGGTGGCACTGAAGTGCAACTGGATTTGTCTTCAGTTATCATATACTGGTATAGAGAAACGTGGCAATAGCTCAGAATACTAAAACCAGCAATATGTTAATCCGTCTCTCAATGCTTTCTGAATTTCATGCACTGTGTAAGGGACTTATGTGTTTAAACTGAAGCTGTAAATCTGAAAGGAATGGAAATGAATATTGAATAAATCCCTGAAACACTCTTGTTTTTAAAAAACTTGTTTTACAACTATTTTCATTTGTGGATTATTATTTGGTCCTTTGGTCAATATTTTGAGAAGCAGCACTGTTCAGGTGGAATCCAGTCAAAATAATCAGTGGAAACAGAGAGAAACATATCACCCAGTGCAACGCTATAGCTGACAGACTAATTTCTAATAGTGTATGTACAACAATGGAGCTCTACAGCAGAAAGAAATGAGAAATGACTGTATAGAGAACATCTGCTACCAGCCACAGTCATAAAACTGTTGACGGAAACATTCTAAATCTACTATAGGCAGGTGGAAATTTTTAAGCACTCGAGACAAGCCGTTTTAGATTAACTTGCCTTGAAATGTAACCCTGGTGGAAAATATGGTGGTGGAAATACTATTAATAACTATTAATTTAAAGGACAAATCTGGCAATTTTTGATTTTTGTTATTGCCAATTAATCCTACGAAAGATCGAAATTAAATGCTTTTCAGTCAAAGCCAGACATATTTTGTTCCTCCGAACAACTTCATTGTTATTAAAAAACTACTTTAACAATAAATGTGTATTCATCCACGACAGAAAATAGTCCTCAATAATAAAAAAACCCTTTTTACTACAGTTTGAGTTATTTTAGTTGAAAACTACAACGCCCAGTTGATAAAGGATTCTTTTCTAGCTTTTAAATGGATTAAACTACACATTTCTGACTAATTTGCTGGCACAGTTTTCACCTTATGACTGTCTGTGTGTGTGTGTCCTGGTTTTATCCATAGTGGCCATGCCATTAATTGTCCGCAACTTTGCGCTTTAATACAATTTAAATAAGTGAGTTATAGAATTTTTTTACCCACTGTACAGATGTCATGAATGGACAAATTGTCTGTAGATACCAAAGCTTTTCGAGTCAGCCTCAAGTGGCCATTTGAGGAACTGCAGTTTTTGGAATTTTCATGTGAGCTTCATTTTTCAGAGCTGGAGGTTGCTGCTTAAGTTTTAAATACTTTGGCAAGATACAGTACTTGTGTAACTAGAGACCATCACACCAGCCAGGACACTTATCAACATGATGACCTCCTGATCTTTAAGTACCCATTAGTCATGATTGCATTACTACATTATTAAGTGAGTACTTAGTACCCTTAATAGAGACTGCATCTTGCAGAGTTGTGGACAGATTTTGCGATAAACAGACATATAAACACTTGTCAAATTACTTAAAAAATAAAGATCTTGAATCTTGAAATCTCCTTTTGTGGAAAGTCTTGCTACATTAGATGTCTCTAGCACTAAATTTTGCAATTATGACACACACAGAAACAGACAAGTGAAAACAGCAACAGCTACTCTATCACCTCTGGTAAACAGAATAAGGGATGACCGATAATATCGGCCCGATATTGGCATAGAAATGTAGTATCGGTAAGTATCATTATTGTGTTTTTGCCTATCATGAAAACCGATAAAATAATGCCTAGATTTTGCCGGCATGTACTGGCGCACAAATGATGACGTCATCAAACTGTGTCATGGAGCGTGTAAACGAGTGTGGCTGCAGTATCAAGCTTGCTGTGCCTAACTAACAATATGTCCTGCATCCATTGCATCCAATGGAGCATCACAATAAAATTAGGCATGATGTGTTAATTCCATGACAGGAGATATGTGATATTGCCTGAAATTAGTTAAATAGTCCACATACATCTCTATCGGTTGATATCGGAATCAGACATTGAGAATTGGACAATATCGGCATGTCGGTTATTGGCAAAAAGTAAATATCCGACATCCCCACAGAAAATAAAACCCAACATATGAATTAGTGATGATTAATTATTTTAAACAACTTACCACCAAGTTCCCTATGACCATGACCAACATGAACACCAGGATGCAGAGGGGCTGCCCGGCCACTTCCATACAGTCCCACATGGTCTCGATCCACTCGCCACACAACACCCTGAACACGATGAGGAAGGAGTGGAAGAAGTCCTTCATGTGCCAGCGAGGCAGCTGACAGTCAATGGAGATCTTACACACACAGTCCTGATAGTTCTTTCCAAACAGCTGCATGCCAACCACAGCGAAGATGAAGACGATGATGGCCAACACCAGTGTCAGGTTTCCCAGAGCACCCACCGAGTTGCCAATGATCTTGATGAGAGTGTTGAGAGTTGGCCACGACTTTGCCAGTTTGAAGACTCGTAACTGAAGATGGAAACAAAGCAAAGAAGACACCTGAAGTGACATCTTTGCAAGAGACTGTATATTCTGCACTGAGTCCCTAAATTTTAGGTTATTCCATCTGAAATCATCAGTTTCTGCTTGATCAACTCTGATTTAACATAAATATAAAATATGGATTATTTAAAATGGTTCCTGCAAAATGCTTGTGCTGAAAGTGAGTCAGCACGCTATTTAAATTCAGTAAATTTCAAGCTAAAATTTCTATAATGTCTTTATAAATATCCATATTTTATGCTATATAACTAATTAACAAATTAGAGATGATAAAAATGTGATGATTTCAGATGTAATGACCCGTCAGAGAGACCAGTATGTGGTCAGATGCATATAGTGTAAAGCCTTATTGCTACGACTGATTAAAATTGTGCAACTCAAACAAAATGTGTTTGTATATATTTATTTCTGAATAAATTCTTTTTAATTCCTTCCTCTGAACCCCTTATGTCATTAATAATGATTTGTCAATGGAAAATGAGCACAGATTTTCTTGAAAGCACATGAGAGCGATTTACCAATCTGAAAGATCGCAGGACAGACAATCCTTCTACATTGGAGAGGCCCAACTCCATCAGACTGAGGCAAACAATGACGCCATCAAAGATGTTCCAGCCCTGTTGGAAGTAGTAGTAGGGGTCCAGGGCGATCAGCTTCAGCACCATCTCAGCTGTAAAGATGCCTGTGAAAACCTGGAAATAACACAAAGTGCAACAGAAACATTGAGAAATGAGAGAAGCACCATAAAACGTACTGAAGAGGTTCACAAGGATTACTAAGTAATATTTTTTTTTAGCTGCACTTAGCCACACACTGAAATTGGATCTAAATTACATAAGCTCTGCAGGGCTTTTATTATGTTTTTGTTGATTTTTTGTATTGTGGTGAACAAATAAAGTATTATGGTTCAATCCCACCACTGTAATCAGCTTTTGTTGTCCTTTTCTGTTACAACACAGTACTTATATTTCATGTGCTGAAGTAAAAATATTTATTACTGACTGAGTGCGAGGCATACATTGGAAATGTTGCAGGAATGATATTTATGACTTACGTAGTTTGAGAAAAAGCATGAAATATACCTTTAATATGGACTTTACAGTGCATTAGTGGTGTATTACTGTGACTTTTTAGGTTTACTAAACACTCGCCGTAAGGATGAAGAATGAAAAAAAACTTAGGTGTTGTAGCATAAGATAGAGTTAAGAAGACAGTGAGAGTTGGATTTGAATTCATCGCCTCCTAAGGTGACATCGTTGTCTTTGCAAAACTTATTTGACTGCACTGAGTGGCCAAAAAAGATTCAATATTAATGTTTGAAGTTAGTTCTGTATTGAAGTTTACATTACTCAGGTAAAGGTCAAAATGAAAAAGGAAAATATATTTCAGGAAATATAGTTTTTTTGTTCCAGCTAAAGTAGTCAAATATTCTCATATATCAAAAACATTTCAAAATGTACCAAAAAAAACCCCAAAACTTTCAAATAACTGTTGAATCTGCACCATAATCTACTTGTTCCTTAGCCTAATTCTTAACAAATTTCATAGATTTTTGAAAAATTGTTTGACACACTGAAGGAAAATCAACAGAAACAAAAACACAAGCAACATGGTGAAGCTACTAAATAAGCAATTATTACTTTCATTATTATTTTACTACTTTCATTTATCTTCTTTTAAGTGTATTCTCAGACTTGAAGACTAATTTACTGGTGGTTTGATAAGTCAAAACACAAATACAGGAGATGACCCCATCTCTTGCTAAAAAGTCTTCCTCATACCCATTAAAATCACAAACAGCTCACGGCAGAACCTTTGTCAAAACATCACCACAGCCACATTTGGCCTCCTGTCCAGTGAAGTACAAATTGCTATATAAAAACACAAACAGCTCTCTGATGTGGAAGTATATATAAATGAGTGCTATTTATGTTTCCTCTTTACTATCTTCTAACTACTCTCCTCTGTTCATCCAACACTTAACAGCACTTAGAGAAAGGCTGTTAAATGCTGGAAAGCTGCTTGCTGCTGTCATTAGCACCCTCTTACCAGATTGCCCACTGAGAGCATGGTGTTGAACTCATCGGTCATGGGGTAGTGCTCCAGAGCCATGAAGAGGGTGTTCAGCACAATGCAAATGGTGATGCCGAGATCCAGGAAAGGATCCATCACCATGAACTTCACGCAGTCCTTCAGCTTCAGCCACCAGGGGCAGCAGTCCCAGATCAGATACTTCTTGGCGAATGTGTACCAGCAGGGATGACACTTCTGCCTCGACTCCTCCAGCTCTGCAAGGAGACACCAGGGTCAGCTGCTCATCTACAGGTGTTTCATTACATTCCTCTTTGAAGAATTAAGCTGTGCTTGTTTTTCAAACACCTGTGACTAGAAGCCCAAAAATACTCAATTCAAGAACTCTATGCTACTCGCTGAGCACAAGACCCGATTACAACGTTGCAGCTGTCTTTGATCTCATATAACCCTATACTAGGATTAGATATAGTCCAGTTTTTCCCCAAACATTACTGCATATTTGGATTTATAAATCTCCGGAGATACACTGTATAAAAAGATTAAATAATTTACTGTTAGGTCTAAAAGTGGGCCATAGTTAATGGAACATATTCTGGGTTAGATGAGTGTGGCACAGACAGAGCTAAATCCATACAGCCAATCAGTTATTAACTATCTCATATTTGTAAAACGTCACCTTTAAAAGCGAAAAGGAGGCACAGCAGTTTGAAGGTCAGATTTGAATGCACATCACTTTTAGACCAAACCGTTAAATGAGATACTACAACTGCACAACTAAAGTTTATATTGTGATCAAATCATTTAAAATGTAATTTATAGATGGTACAGGTACGTCACATTTATTACTTCATACCCAAATGTAATGGTTTATGCAGTTTATTTATATCTCCATGGTAGTTGTATTCTTCTCCCATTGCATGTTTTTTATTTATTTATTTATACAGGTAATCTCAATGAAACATTGAGTCTGATTCTCAAGAGAGACCTGTCCTTACAATGCAAGTTATTTTTGTACAGTGTTCTATGCTGCTACAGAACCTTGTACCCTTCCAATATGATCAATAAAACCCTACTGGTGTGTCTCCACTGTGAAATTGCTGACTAGTTTGGTAGTTATGATGTCCGTCTTCTTGTCCCCCATTGAATCTCTTTATATTTAAGCTGTGTTAATTATAGAGGTTTTAATGACACAATATCAACATTTATATTTGAATATATATCTATTGAAATATTGGTGACACTGAGCGTTATGTGGACATCAGCCAACTTTTACCTTTGAAGCAAATTTATCTCAGTTTTAGACACAACAACTTTAGATGTCTTCTAGGTGTCTAATCAATGGCACCTATTTGCTCTCTTGCCGACAGCTAAATAAGGAGATCGATATCACTCTCACACATTTATGAGGCTGATCACAGCCTGAAATCCTTCAGGGGGTTCCTACTGATGGTTCCAAACCCTTAGCTGGTCACCACAGGCAACTGGGCTTTTGTTGTTTGGGCCTCAGGCAGCTCGCTATAAAAACAAGCAAGCATATTTCCTGAAATCAAATGTATTGCTTCAATGCTGAAATGGACGCACCTTCCATGGCCTCACTCAGGAAACTGACGGAGCTCAGGCCTCTTTTTCTTGGCGGTGGAGGAGGAGGAGGCTCTGTGACCGTAGGGGACGGCTGGAGGATAGGTCTGGGAGCCGGTTCCTCTGTACTGGTGGGCTTATGACACACAGAAAATATCTGAAACAGAAAACAAAAAACTTTATTGTCTCTGTTCATTGGCAGGCTCTCAGTTTTTCCATGCTGAGAATTTTTATAGACTACGCCCTAATGAATACATACAGTGCCTATCATAAGTATTCACCCCCTTTGATGGTTTACCCTTTTATTGCTTTCATAAATCAATCATGGTCAATAAAATCTGGCTCTCTTAACACAAAAATGTATTGGAAAAAACTCTTTAATGTCAAAGTGAAAACAGATTTCTATAAAGTAATGTTAATGAAAGAAAATTATATAAATGAAAATAATTGTTTGCATAATTATTCACCCCCTTTTTAATTTAATGGTCTAATTCAATAGAGGTCCATCAAATTGTTGCCAGTAGTCTCACAATTAGTGAAATAAAGATCACCTGAGTGGTGTGGGTGTGTTTCAAGTGTTGAGTTGTAAAACACCTGTGTCTGAAGGGTCCAGAGAGTGGTTGATCAGTATTACTGGCTACCATTACACCATGAAGACAGAAGAACACTCTAAGCAACTCAGGGAAAGGGTTATTGAGAAGTACAATTCAGGGGATGGTTACAAAAAAATTCAGATTCAATTCAGATCAGGCCGCCCTCGTAAACTGAGTGAGCGTGCAAGTAGGAGACCAGTGAGAGAAGCCACCAAGACCTCTACAACTACTCTGAAGGAGTTACAAGCTTCAGCTGCTGAGATGGGAGAGACTGTGCATGCAGCAACTGCTGCCCAGGTTCTTCACGGGTCAAAGCTTTATGGGAGAGTGGCAATGAGAAAGCCACTGTTGATGAAAAGTCATATTAGATCTCGACTAGAGTTTGCCAAAAAAGCACGTGGAAGACTCCATGGTCAAGTGGAAGAAGATTCTTTGGTCTGATGAGACCAAAATTGAGCTTTTTGGCCATCAGACAAGACGTCATGTTTGGCGGAAACCAAACACTGCACTTCACCAAAAACACACCATCCCCACTGTGAAGCATGGTGGTGGCAGCATTATGCTGTGGGGATGTTTCTCAGCAACTGCACCTGTAATGCTTGTAAAGATAGAGGGCAGAATGAATGCTGCAAAATACACTGAAATCCTGGGGGACAATCTTTTTCAGTCTGCAAGAGAACTACGTCTTGGGAGAAGATTTTTTTCCAGCAAGACAATGATCCAAAACATACAGCAAAAGCTACACAGGAATGGTTAAAAAAGAACCAGGTAAATGTTCTGGAGTGGCCGAGTCAACGCCCAGACCTCAATCCTATTGAGAATTTGTGGCTGGACTTGAAAAGGGCTGTTCATGCCCGATACCCGCGCAACCTGACAGAGCTTGAGCAGTTTTGCAAAGAAGAATGGAGCAAAATTGCAGTGGGCAGATGTGCAAGACTGATTGAGACCTATCCACACAGACTCACTGCCAACAAGTCCTCAAATTCATACGACCACATCAGTCGTATGTAACGTGCACCGGACTACGACCCATGAGAGCGTATTTACGTTCGCGCCCCGACGGGGAAAAGGAACACATTACGGGATTTAATTCGAGAAACGGCTTTTCCCTCGCGAAACAGCTTTTTCCTCACTTTCCCAGCACGGGTTTAGGGTTCTGGTTAGGGTTAGGATGAGGGAAAGGGATAGGGATAGTGTTAGATAAAAGTTTGTTCATGGTGACGTTTCACCTGCGACACCGGAGTGTCGATATTTACTCAACCGCCAGAGGTCGCATAGTCAAAACGTAACACTCGGTCGTAATACGGGCGTGTACAGACGACCTATGTGGTCGTTTTTGGTTTGAGGACATGCTGCTAACTGCTGTGATTGCAGCCAAAGGTGTATCTACTAAATACTGACTTGAAGGGGGTGAATAATTATGCAAACAATTATTTTCATTGATATAATTTTCTTTCATTAACATTACTTTATAGAAATCTGTTTTCACTTTGACATTAAAGAGTTTTTTCCAATAAATTTTTTTGTTAAAAAAGCTAAATTTTATTGACCATGATTGATTTATGAAAGCAATAAAAGGGTAAACCATCAAAGGGGGTGAATACTTATGATAGGCACTGTATATTCCACTCACTGAGTCTTCTTGAACTCTCTCCATGCTGTAAGCCGGCATGGATGTCGGCGTATGCAGACCCACAGCGGTCACTCCGTTGTGGTCTAAGGAGATGTTGAGTCGACCATTGACGTTGAGGCTGGGGGTGAAAACTTGGGAGCAGTGGCTCCTCACGCTGCCCGTCCTCCTCTTCCAGTGCGTTGCGGTGGAACTGGTGCGACTCCTAAAGACGTCGCCGTGAACGCTGTACTCATCGTCCCCAAAGTCGGCCTCAGAGTTGTTACGAACCCGGAAGGAGCTGAAGATGCTGTTCTGGCTTCCTCTCCTGGTGCTGAGGGGATGAGAGGAGAGCGTGGCCAGCAGAGGGTGGACCGGCATCGGAGACAGAGGAGGCTACAGAAACACAGAGGACACATTAGCTCCTGTGGCCTACATCATTTAAGACTACCTAGAATGCATTAGTTGAGTTCTGTACCATTACTTCGTCCAGCGGGTCCAACTTCTCCTCGGCAGCTGCCTCTCCTGTTTCCTCTGATAGCGTCCTGTGAGATCTTCTTCTTCTGCTGCTGCCTCGTCGTATACTTCCTGTCTTCACACAGAATGGAGACAGCTCTGGGGACAACACTGAGTCCGTCTCCTGTGCTTGTCGTTTTGCTGCCAACTTCACAAGAAAGAAATTATGTCACAGAGGTAGGGTTACTTTTTTTTTAAAATTTGTCCTAAACTGAAAGCAAATGAGAAAATATGACAATCCCATCTGGCCTGCACCCACTCTTTGCTCTCTTCTGAGGTGCTCCATAGCCAGCTGAAACTCCCTCTCCTTCTGCCAGGCCTCGGCAATAGTTGCCTGGTTCTGCTCCTCATAAGCCATGGCCACGACAGCCAGGATCAGGTTGACCAGGTAGAAGGAACCCAGGAAGATTACCAGCACAAAGAAAACCATGTAGGTCTTCCCTGCTGAGCGCAAAGTCTGAGGGAAACATGACACGAAGTCAGTCACAACAAACTCGCACATTAAAGATTATATTTAAACTGCATTTTGTAGTTTGGGAGTTATCTATGTTTATAGAGGACAACAGGAAGTATAGATGATCACCACATTTACGCTATCTATCTAAATTTGTTATTTTGGTCTTAACATTAGAAAAAAAGTACCTGAAAAAGCAATTACATTAATTCCTGGTTAGGAATTAATTCCTAGAGCTGGGAAAACAACTCAAAGGACCAGTGTGTAAGATTTAGTGGTATGTACAGGACATATTGTATATTGCAACCAACTAAAAGCCCTTTCTTCACCCTTCCTATTGCATATGTGTGAAAGAACCAAGCCGCAACCTCCAGGACTGAAAAATTAAGCCACCATTAAAGTGTCAAAAACTGCAATTCCTCAAATGGCCACTTGAAGCTGCCTCTAAAAGTGAGTCAGTCACCATAGACCCCTGTGTTAAAATACCCAACTTTACAGCAGAACAAACATGTTTACAACCTAGTACAAAAAGTTGTTTTTGTTCTCTAAAGCTAATTTAACCATTCATGGCAACAGTATGGGGTGAATTTTTATTTAATGTCCTTACTTAATTGTTTAAATCAAGGTTTAAATTAATGCAAAATTAAGGATGTGGCCGCTCTCAGTGATAGTTGGGTGTTGTTGAAGGACAGATCATGGCCCAGAGACATTCCCATAGCCTGACTCAGCTCCACTCAGGCTCTGCCTCTTTAGTCATTTTTGGATTAGTTGGGAATCAGGAGGAGTCTGGCACTGCCAAGATGGCGATTGCCACGAACCACTGCACTGAGCTTCAAAACCAAAAAATATCGTGGTGAGTCTATCCATCCTTAGTAGACGTCGTGGTGGATCTGTCCATCTTTACTTACAGTTGAAGAAAAGAGCCTACAATTGCTGCTAAATCAATGCAAAAACTTAAATGGCTTTTTTTAAAGAAGAGGTTTGGTTTGTCTGTTAAGGGCTACTGTAGGAACATGGTGGTGCAACACAGCAGGCACCATGGAGGAAGACCCACTCCCTAAGAAGCTATTTTATGCTCATTCTAGACTAATAAAAACACAGCAATTTGCAATTACTGGTGACTATACACTAAGAAAACAGAACTACAACTACTATGTTCCCAATAAATCCTACACACTCATAGTCGTTTGATTGAACTGTGTTCCCAAAGCTCCTGAATTAGCCGCTTAAGCTGTTTTCATTGGTTACTTTAAGAAGCTTTAGTGCAGTAAAACAAACAGTGTGAACATGTCAGCAAACACATTCAGCAAAGCAAGATTAGCATTCATATGGAGGTGTGCTTCCGGCCACTTAGCATCTGTGTATCTAATATTAGGTCCAGTTTCAGCTCAGTTGGCGTCCCCACCAACTGGCTCTTCAGCTGCTTAAGTCCCCACTTTGCTCACCCACTTAACACTGATTAATCTGTCGCAGGACAAGCAGTGTGCAGCTTGATTTACCTGCTGTCTGTTGCTGTTGATTGTGGACCAAAAACTCAAAACAAGGAGCTAAAAAACATCCAAAATCTCATTACAGCTGATGGAAACTGCAGAATCAGATTATGATTCCTGTGTTACATTGTAATAGACATTTGATCCACTGTAAATATATATCTAAAAAAAGATTCGTGCAACTTTAACTTGGAGTGGTATAGGTGATATAGGTAAAGTAGAGGGCTGTTCATATCCTGTCTGACTGCTAGTGTTGCTTGTATTTATGTGATGCATTGTTTATTGAGGTCAGATGATCAGGTAAAAAATAACACGTATCAGAGGAAATGGGCTATCATTTCCTATGATAAATGCTGTTGTGACATCAGCTGCACCTGGTGAAATAGCTTTTCCCAGTAGTCTTGTGTCATGAGCCGGAAAAGTGCCAGAAAAGCCCAACCGAAGGTATCGAAGCTGGTGTAGCCATAGTTTGGATTCCTTCCCACTTTGAGGCAGTCAAATCCATCTGGACACTTCCTGCAATGGAGGAACAGTTGAGAGGGTGAAGACAGATGATGACAGGACAGGTCTGATAAACAAAAAGCACAATTAAAAGCGCCATGTAAAGAATCTGGGACAGATATAGCTGTGCTTGCGTGCAGGCCGCTTTACCAGAGTTAAAAACATCTCCAGTATCTACATGTAGCGCCACGGCCTTTGACTCCACAGAGGATGAGTCAGTAAGTACATACACTGCTATCATCACCATTATTTCAACTGAAGAGGGCACTTGAAATATGTTCCAGGCCTGAGCACTAAAATGCACTGGAGCAAAAGGGATTACGCTGAGCCAGATGGATATCAAATTGCAGTTCAAAAAATTTCAGCTCGGTGCCTCCATCTCTCATTGTCAGCATAGTGGCATTACAGCAAACATTTAAGTCCAGCAGCTGAGAACAAGCTGGGCTGCCATGTCAATCTGAGTGCAGAACAATTTCGTAATGGCTGGCAAACAGCTGGGCCGAAGAGAACAGCTGTAGATTTCACCAACCAGCCAGCTAAGCAGGAATGCTCAGTAATATCCAGCAGCGAGAACAGAGGAGGCTGCGTGAGGCCAGCGACATCTTCCTGTCAGCCTGTTCCTCTGCTGCACGGCTTAACCTGCTGTCAATCTGTTTGCCTCTTTTAATCAATATGGCAAAACGCAGAACCTGCCCAGGGCTTCTTCAAGGCCTGAACGGTAGTTTTCCATCAAAATTAAACACATCCTGTTGTTTAGTGACCATTTGTTTATACTTGTCGGAGGGTTTTATCATATAATTCAAATACCAATTTCCTTATTGCCAGCAGGTCCACTTTAAAATAAAGCTGTGCACCTTTTTCATTGTTTTGAAGAAGGATTTATTCACATTATTTGTCAACATATCCTGTGAGTTTGACACAGTTCCTCTTCTCCACATTAGTTCTTTCAGCTAGATCTAAGCAGCATCTACATGTTATACTTTTAGGGTCGAAATTATGAGTCAATTACGGAATTTTTTCCATGCAGGGGTCACTTTATAGATTTTGGGCAATGTTGCTTTCATTGCATGTCTTCTTTCAGACTCGTGAAAAGAAAAGCAAATACACATTAAGGTGTTTTTGACACATTTTCTGCTGAACATGTATGCAAATCAGTGCACGTTTAATAAAATAATAGCATTTGAATGTAAAAAAAAAACTCTGAAAATGTCATTTAAAACATATTTGTCTTCATGTAAGTAACGAACTGGGAAAGTTTTTTGGTGCTATTTATCAGATGAAGCTGTAAAATCTGATTTCCACACAAAATATATGAAAAGCCTATCTTTAAATGTTTTCTCAGAATGGATTTTGAGAAAATAAATGTCTACTTTTGTGGCACTTCTATACACCAAACCTTTTAGTTTTATTCTTTTATATATTCTGAATAATTTTGCAGACAAGTTTGTTCATACATCATGTATTGCCTGATTTATAAAACATTTTATCCTTCAAAACAAACAAAAAAAAATTCTTTCTGGCTGGTGACAATATTTGATTCATAGAAATGTTTGTCTCTCAGATGTCAACAACATGAAACAAGAATTTTAAAGCTGGCTTTTCCGGTGTTTAAATTTCTGTTCTGAAACCTAATCTCTACCAAATCTGTGCCTATTTGATTAGATAATCCACTATTTGCAGAATTATCCACAAACATTAACAAAACCTGTAATACAAATGAGAAGCACCTTCTTGTAAATAATCAGCTGGGGAAGATTTATGTTGATAAATAAATGTAATTTCCCTGTAGCGCCTCCCCTAAACTGATGATTTGATTAAATACAATATCAATGAAAAAACATTTAAAAAATCTTTTTTTTCAAGTAAAAACACCAAATATTCTTCAGCTGAAGTCTCTTAGTTGTGACAGCTCGCAGCTTTTCTTTGTCATATATCATAGCAAATTCTAAGTTTAGGTCAAAACTACACCTCCGAGACATCTTTGGCGTAAACACATGATAAATGACTGAACTAATCTGCTGTTGAATTGAAGATAACCACTGCAACTTTATTTATTACATTGCACTAATTAATGGAGAACAACGGCTGCATGGAATATATGAAATCAGTAAATATTGAATTTTTTTTAAAATTATGTTTCTGTCATTTTATCATTTCATAGTAATGTTGGAGTGAATTTCCTATCTGAGCAGCTTTCTATGGACAGGGACGTCTAATGTAAAGGTGCCCTCGAGTCACGCAAGTCAACAAATGACTTCTAATGATGAACTCGTTAATATAGTCTTGTCTGTTAAACATCCGTATGAATGTGAAGCTCCTCCTGCAATTGGAAGCTGTTGTAAAAACAAGGCACCTGTGGGG
Organism: Acanthochromis polyacanthus; assembly: GCF_021347895.1. Taxonomy (NCBI): domain Eukaryota; kingdom Metazoa; phylum Chordata; class Actinopteri; family Pomacentridae; genus Acanthochromis; species Acanthochromis polyacanthus. The sequence goes on from NC_067121.1 coordinate 33,642,995, forward strand.
CTGCTGTCCCTCAGGTTGCTATAGTAACGGCCCTGGAGACTGTCTTTGTATGGATTTAACCCGAGTTAGTGCTCCTCAGGCAGAGCTGCTGTGATGCACATACAGGTACTTTACATCACCCCGAACTGTTTTATAAATCTTAAACATTTTACGTTGTTTTGCTTTATTTTTGTTCAGAATGAAAATCCAATAAAAAGCTTTTGAACAAACTGAGATCAATATCTTCTAATATAGTTAAAGGAATTTAAAAAGTCATCACAGCATTACATCACAACTACAATGTAAGTCTGACAAAAAAGCAGATTAGAAATACACTGTGAAGGATTACACAACATAAGCAACGTCTCCAGAGATGACTGACTGATGTCTTACTGTGTAGACAGAAATGGGGATCTATGGCTTCCTGGAGCACTAGTGGACAAAAAGACGTTTAAAAATCTAAAAGTGACAGCATGCATTTGAAAGAATAAAAAATATCACTGATTTGCAAGTATGCAAGTCATCTTATGTAACCAAAGTAACACGGTCCGCGGTGTGTAAGAGCTCCCTTAAAGCTCTTTGCTTCGTGTTTACAATTTTAAGTTTTATCTGTGAGAGTGTAACAACAACTTCCCGCAGTTTGTGCAACACAGCAGCGGAGGAACATCTGTCGATCGCAAACCGTGGGCGGGTGGGTTTCCATGCCGATATCCGTCTAGTCAAGGGCAAAAGCTGAAACTGTCTATACAATCAGCCGTAATCCTCAAAGCACAGTGGCTTTAAGATGTGAGGGGATAAGCATTTGCCTGAACTCGACAGTGGGGCGCGATGAAAAACAGCCTGGAACTTTGAGCGAATCATTTATCACAAACTTGTTAACCATCTCGGCTGAAAATATCATTTGAATATGCGTGGGTGTGCGGGTGCTGTGGGTGCCCAGTTGTGTCTATGTGCGCTTGTGTGTGACAGTGTGTGTCATCATAACGTATCTGCAAAGCTTTAATTTGGAAATCTACTCAGGGATTACTTGTTGGAATACACTCAAAAGATTAAGCATCCTCTATGTTTTACGTCCTCCATCCTGACCTGCTTAATATCTTGCCCGTCTCTGCACCCAGCCTCAGAAAGTTCCATCTGAAATGTCACAGAAGTTAAAAGGCTCCCTCGACCATTTGCCAGCAAAAACATAAGCTACCTTACGCTTGCTTCAACCTATAATCTTGCAAAGAAACAAGAAAGTCAAATAAATGCAAAAGGAAGTACGTACGCTGCTGTCTTATTTTAAAAATCCCATTATACACAGAAATAGGTTAAAACGGAGTGACGTGGAGGGATGTTGATCGAAACGGGCCAACAGCAGAAGAGCAAACAAAAGGCAACAAGTCTAAAAAAAAGCCGCCTGACTTGTAGGTGGGGCAGTTGGATAGGTTGCATCTGTAGGATACGAGTCTGATCTTACTGACCTACTATTTAATGGAGTTTAATGACATCATTTCCCCCTGAATGCCCTCATATGTATCCTCTTTCCTCTCTGACTTGAACACAGATTACTGAAACAGATTTTACTTCTTGAGAGATTAAGTTCCTGTGTTTTTGGAGGAGAGGTTACCGGCTGAGATTAAAAACTAAAGGCTGGCTGCGGTCGAACGCCAATAAAAATGTATGACTACCTCCATCATGTCCATACTTTGCACATTATCTCATTAAACTACCGAAGCAATGTCAACAGTAGCTTAACCCCAAGCAAAAAACAGTCTCTGTGCTTACAAATCTCTCCTAGAAAAGGTAAAAAAAAAAGGAAATACAGCGTTTTAACCCGGAAATTAAAGGTCCTTTCACCAGAAACCCTATAAACCCCAACACCAGCTAGCGGGTTTGAAAGGCATAGTATTTTTTTTTTAAATCACCAAAATGACGGCATTTATCTGAGACATGAACAGTAAGAACAGAAAGAATCTGTATTTTGAATGACCAACTTGAATAATGTTGTATGAAGTCTGGCTTGTCAGGAAACTTGAGCAAATCTAAAATTGTAATTTTTCAATATAATCACTTAATTCTAAATTAAGAAATTACCAAAAAGTAAATTGCATGTACAGTCATCCCTTGCCAATTGCATATCTAATTTTGTATAGTGGATTTTTCACTCTATCGCAGGATTTTGCAGTACACAGGTATTTTTATATATTTATAATTTTTGTTATTTTTGTGGTAAAATAAGCATTTTGTAGTCTAGAAATAAAACATTATATTTAAAGAATATTAAATCAAAATAAAATGTCTTAAATTTAATTTATTTCAAGCCCCATGATGAAATGTTTTGTGCCTTCTCGGCTTCTGGCACCGAACCCAAGCGCCAAAGGAAGATGCTTAGCATCTCAGAAAATTAGAAAATTAATTAGATTGAAGAGTGTAAAAAGTGTTAAAGAGCATAAGAAGTGTTTATAAGAGTGTGGGGAGGGTTTATTAAGCCTTAAAATGTATATAAATAATAAAACAAGTATAAGGTCACTACTTCGCAGGCGGTTCTGGAACCTAATCCCAGCGATAGACGAGGGTCACTGTACTGAGAAGTCACACGTAATTCAGTAAACCAACAGTTACATGACAAAAAAAACTTTTCAGCTGAACTGCAGGCAGTGTTTTAACACAACAGATAGGAGAAAGATGGAAAGAAATTATGTAAAGGGAAATTAAAAAACACTTCAGCATTAAAATAAATACAGCATGGCTCAAAAAGAGCGCACTGCACAAAAAACAGTTCTGAGTTCTCTCTACCTGTAGTTATGCTTGTTCTGTTTCCACAGAGGTGCTGAAAATGAAAATGTAAAAATGTGGAAGGAGCGAAAAATACCCAGAAAAAGATAATTCAGATTTTTTCTCTTGTACTTTCAGCTTGCCTGTACCTTTAGTATTAGCATTTTAGTATTAATTTACATGCATTAGCTGCAAATGGTAACATATGTCTATTAGCTAACTGTTCGCTAGCCGAATAGTCAAATCTTAGCTTCGTCTTGTTCTTAGTTCATTCTGGTTTTCACTCAAATGCAATAATATAGTTGAGTGATCCAATATTCCTAAAAATCATCCAAGAACACAGACATGTGTGATATCTTTGAATTTGCAGAAACTTCATGGGTAATCCATGGGTTTATAAATCCTTAAAATTAGCTTAAAATCAATGAATTTTTCAATAAATGTGAAGGGGTGACATTTTTCAAGAAGTTACTTCTCCAAACAAAGGACAAAAGAGGGCAGAAAAGAAAGTCATGCCTATTTGTAAAATTATTTACTAGGGATAAAATTAAACAATCGAGTTGATCTTCTTAAGAACAAATATTTAGAAGTTAAACAGAATGTTTCAGAGCCTTGTTGCTTATATTTCAGTATAGTTGAAAAGTCACCTGCGACATGAATTTTGAGTTTCCTATTGCATAAATAAAGACCAAAAAAGTGTAGATAAAGCTCCATATTCTACTATTTCACCACAAACACCTTTATCTCACAATAAACATGACAAATATGCTACAATTTTTACTTCATTCTAAAAAACCAGTCATCAACAACGTTGGAAACAGCCAGCAAATCTTCACATTGGAGAGGAAAAAAACAACTAAATGTTGATACTCGTGCATGAAAAACTGTTCACTGACACTCTTTAAATTGATTCAGACTAATATTTTTGGTAAAACAAACGTGTAGAGGTGCCACACAACCTAAAAGGTTTACTACACACAGCACCTGCTTTAAAAGTAAAATGGGAAATGAAACATCTGCACCAAACTTTCCTGCAGGAGCTTAACATCATCACCCTTTTTTATTTGCTGTCATCCATTATCTTGTATTATTAACAAGAGCACCTAATGGAAGCCATTTGTTGAAGCTGCAGGATTTCAGATTCACACAGATGGGTATTTAGTTCACTATAACCCTTGAACTGGGCCTGGCATGGGCAGAGTCATCCTGTTGTGCTTGTTTCAAAAGCATTTGGATTTACAGGATTATTCGGTGCGTAGGCTGAGTAGCAATATTTGGATGGTTTCACACTGTGCCTTTGATTGGGAACAAAGTCCGTTACTGCACAGGACAAACATCATCTTTGTATTTCTGTCTACATTTACTGACATCTCTCACTAGGACCTGGGCTATTCTGCTTCCTTTATCTGCAAGAATTTCCGCTTTGTAAGAAAAAGCAGGTCCATCTGCGGGGCTGCTCCAAGGCTTCAGGACACCATCTCCTCTTAACAATAATAGAATATCAATCCGAAGTGATCCGGTCCACTCCAGTTAACCTAATAGTGTCATAGAGCTTTTGAGATGATGAAATCTCCAAAGACCCCTCCTCTCTCCAGCTGGCAACTCCATGTTTCTGAGTAAAGGGTTCCAGTGGAGCCGTGGTGATTATCCACACCACATGTCGTCTTGTGTACCGTCTCTCTCACGCTACATCCCACTGATAGGATCACTCGTCCATACATTAGGCCTCTAAGTCACCAAAACAAGGAGCCTAAAGGACAATCATCCATTGTCGGATCTGTCGTTTCTTGTCCAGGAAAAACTCAGGCTACTACATCCATTTATTCACGGATGGGATCAGAGGCCATTAGAGGGTAAACATTTTGATATTATGTTATCGTCTGCAGATGATTAACAAGCAGTAAGCAAAGCAATTATTCACTCACCCAGCATCATTTCCGTATCCACATATTAAGGCATCCTTTGCTCCTTCAACTTTGTAGAAATTATCTACGGAAAGAGACACATAATGTACTTCAGCTTCATTAGATTATGCGGACACTGTGCAATATTCAGAGCATTGAACATGATGAACTTCTTTGGTCTTTTGCTAACCTTCGCTGCCGAGGAAGTCTGCAGGGGAGCTCCAGGTTCTGTTGTTGCAGATGAAGGATGTGTTCGGGCTGTACGACGAGTTGATGCAGTGTGCGAGGCTGCGGATGCATTTTTGTCGCAGCAGCCCCATGAAGAGCTGCAGGCCGATGAGGGCGAAGACGCTGAGACAGAAGACGGTCAGGATCATCACGTCCGCCAGCTTCCTTACCGACTGGATCAGGGCTCCGACTATGGTCTTCAGACCTTGAAGGACAAGATGTGGTCTGTTCAGTAAGATTACAAACAGCTGACGAAGTTTTACAACATTGTAAAAAAGATTTAGACTAGAGATAGACAATGATGGGCACACTTTAAAATCAAGTATCAGCATAATCCCAAAATGAACACAATTGTGTTTGGAAATGTAACATAAAAATAAATATGACATGGTTTGCATATTTTTTTCCTTTGGTCTGGTATATGTGTACATTTCAGAAGCATTTTATGTCTGTACCCACAACCAGATTTTCACAATAAGAGCAGGTATAACAGTATGTTAATTCCAAACTTGCTGTTCTTTGCAAATAGCTTGAAATGCATGTTTATGCATTGGTGTTGGAGGAAAAAAAGATTAGGAAAATATCAGATTGACTGGTAAAAACCCAATATTGTGTGTCTATAATTTAGACTTCTATGGAAACAAACAAGGAAACAAAAATAAATGTCCTGTAGTTGCCTCACCTGGGATGACTGAGATGGTTTTCAGCGCTCGTAGTACTCTGAAGGTCCTTAATGCAGAGACGTTTCCAAGGTCTACGAATTCTGTTAGATATCTGCAATTTGATAGACAGAGAGAAGAGATTAAACAAGTTTGGAATAGTTTATCTTTACGATTACAGACTCTGCACATCACATTCATCAAGTTTTATTAAAAGTGTACTTATTGGCTCAGTGTTTTATTATTTTATCATCCAGCTCATGTAGACTTGAAGTGATTTAATGTATACTCAGTAAAACTGTAGTTTGCATAAAATGTGTCAGTCACTTACACAACTGAAAATAACTGTCATTTAGTCACTTGGGTGAGAATGCAAACAAGCAGTGAACACAACGTTGACGTGTACAGTTGGGTCAATAAATAACTGTGGGACTTTTTGTAGCATAGCTGACAGGTATCATAGTTGACATTTGTGCTGTTTTCAGACCTAAAATCAACATGGCCGCCTATAACCAAACACCACATGGCATTTTCACACAAAGATTCTTCTAAATATTATATATACAATCGAGTAAAATTGAAATTGAAAGTGATAGGCTCCAGCATCCTCCGCGACCCTAGTGAGGATAAAGCGGTGTATAGAGAATGGATGGATGAAAATGAAAGTTATTTATAAAGATTTTGTAGTAAACCTGTTGATATGCCATAAATCCACACTTGACTCACACACTACTTTATATTAAATAACTCAGAAAGCCTTGGAGTCTTTCCAGTCTTTTCTTCAGGAGGAAATGACATCATGTGGAGCAGGTCATGTGATCTGGAATTAACACACTTCCTTGAGAGGTGTTTTTGAAATGAGGAACTTAGCTGAAAGTGATTTCTTGGACACAGATACAATTAGTTTTTTTCCATAAAAAATCTGATATATTGCCAAAAAAGAAATATCTGTCATGATTATCTCAACTTAATAAAATGAACACAATCAAAGCTATTTTTGAATGAGCTCATTTTTATTATTGTTTAGCGAATTAGAAGGTGGTTGTTATTAAATTTGGACGGTAACTTAGTTGACATTTTAGTGATATTCAGTCATTTTTTATTAATAAGTGACTGTTCCCATAATTAATAATTATGGAATTTGTAAAGACATGATCATAATGAACATAAAGACCATTAGTTTTTGTTTTTTTTTTTACTTTCAATAAAAAATGTATGCAATGTATGTCCTATGGACTTCAAAAGTCCCTCAAATATATATTGACCCACTTATAGATTCAGCAGCTGCAGAGCAACATTATCATATGGAATCATGTTTCAAAATAAATCAAATAATTCCAAATGCATCACTACTGTATCACAATGGAGGTTGCACTTCAGTTTTTCAATCTCTTTACTCCTCATTACTTATGACCAATTATTTTCTATTTTTTAGGAATGCTGTGTGCCATGCTTGTTGTTACTGCAGTGATGTTGAATTAGTCGCTTCATGTGTCCGCCTGTCGTTTGCTGCATATAAGCTTTTTGAAATTATTTTTGCTAAAAGAAAACATCTGCCTCCTGTTGCCTCAAACAATGCTAGAAGTGGATATACAATTTTTTCCACTTTTATCTAAAGTGACGTACATCTGAGAGTAAATGCGACATGAGAAATGATGCAGGAAGTGAACCAAAAACAGCACATTTTTCAGGCCTGAGCTGGATGATAATTCTACCTCCTATCTCGTGTGATTCGGTGTTATTATAAAAATGTGTTTGGTACCAGAAAGAAGAAATGACTAATGAATTAGCCGGCTGAACCTTAATTAATCAAAAACCAAATGACAGCTTTCCGTGTCAGTAAAAGGGGATTTTGTCTCGCTGTTTCCAAACACAGCAAATGTCCCATCAGGATGACAGGTTTCAGACAATGCAGCAGCGTGGAGAGGTCACCTGTCTAATCTGCCACCTGCATCATGGTGACTGAGTCATTTCACACGTCTCTGACCTCCACAATAGGCTTATCGTTCAGGTGTTTCAAATCACCACAGAGGAGGACTGATTGACTGCTGTCACGTTGACATTACAGAGAAATATTAGAGATAATATTCGTTAATCTGCTCCTCGTTACAAAAAACAATACAAAAGACAGAATGCAAACACTGAGTTAAGTTGTGGGTGTTACATTTCTCAGGTTGTTAGAGCTAATATAAAGTAAATGTCAAGAGAGACTATATGTAATCAAAAATACATAATCAATTAACAAAAATAACGAATGACCCAGATTACAATTTAAAAGTTTAGCAATTAGATTATAGTTCCACTGTCAAGAATTACTTGATTCTGTTTTATTACCTCTTAAAATGCTAATCAATGCATCCCACATGTTGTAGAATCCACAGAGTACACCTGTAGTTTGTACCAGAGCTGTTTTTGTAAGGATAATCTGAAATACCTAATGTGCAAAATGCATTTTATTTGCATTAAAAATGTTTTGAGATATCTGACAAAGAATATTTGTGGAACTTGCAGCAGTGTGTATTTTTTTTTAGTGTGAAATACAACATTTGTAATATTTCATTTTGAAGTAATACAAAATAAATACTTTTGTAGCAATACAGCAGATTTTGTAATCTTTTCTGAAAATTGCCAGGTAATTTGCATTCAGTAAATGAAACATTTCAGAGGAATCTGACACAGCTTTGCATTAAAAAGACATTTCTACTCACGCCATGACGATGACAGTGAAGTCCAGCCAGTTCCACGGGTCTCTCAGGAAGGTGAACGGCACTATACAGAATCCTCTCGCAAACATCTTTATTGCTGACTCGAAAGTGTAAATGCCAGTGAAAGTATACCTGGAAAATATTGAAGGAGGAGGAAGAAAAGCTACATTATTGCTGAACACGATGATGCACGGGAAGCTTTCAAATCAATCACAACCGTCACCGCGAGAGATGAAAATCAACCGAAGAACCAAGGATTTGTAGTAAAATGATTATGGAGGCCTGATGTCACTGGAAGAGTTTGTGCAAGACATGAAATAACATGCTTAAACAGCAGTGAAAATATCATAAGGAACACACAGATTATGTTTATTCATACAGTAATGAATGATGATATGTTCATGTTCTTACTGATATTTTTTTTAAAATGGGAATTGATTGCTTTTTCATGGCGTCTTATTTTCACTGGTGTTTAAACAAAGTGCTGAACAAGGAATATCACATGGCTAACCTTTTGTTCATGACAATGTGTGACATGAATAAGAAGCATTACAAACAGAAATGTAAGCTGCAATAAACACGTATAAAAATTAATACACAACTAGTTTTTAAATGGGGGCTGCACAGTGGAGTAGTGGTTAGCACTTTCACCTTGCAGCAAGAAGATCCCCGGTTCAAATCCCGGGGTGGGCTTGGGATCTTTCTGCATGGAGTTTGCATGTTCTCCCTGTGCATGTGTGGGTTTTCTCCGGGCACTCCGGCTTCCTCCCACAGTTCAAAAATATGCTGAGGTTAATTGGCTACTCTAAATTGTCCGTAGGTGTGAATGTGAGTGTGATTGTTCGTCTGTATATGTAGCCCTGTGACAGACTGGCGACCTGTCCAGGGTGTCCCCTGCCTTCGCCCGAGTCAGCTGGGATAGGCTCCAGCACCCTCCGCGACCCTAGTGAGGATAAAGCGGTGTATAGAGAATGGATGGATGGATGGATAGTTTTTAAATGGTGCTCTAAAACAATCCAAATTGAGCATTTGCGACACTTAAACAAGTAACATTTATGACTGAAATGTTGACAGAAGCCCTCAAGTTGCTCCAGTTCATCAGTTTAAATGGAAATCAAAATAAAAAGTTCACCAGACATCGTCCTCTTTTGTCCCTCTGACCATCAGACTGAACAACTCATCACTGAGCAGTCAGGGGGTCTCTGTCTGGATCACATAAGGACTGATCCAATGTCATAATACTAGGTCTATACACCTACAACAGTTACTCTTACTACCTGTCAGATCACTTTAGATCACTTGAATCACTTTAAATCACTGTGCCATTAATGTGTAAATACTGTATATTGACTTCTAATAACATTTAGTATTCTATAGATTTTAAAATTAGAAACGTTTTGTTTAGAGTATTGCTTAACAAGTTTTTTTTTAGAGTTTTTTATTGTTGTATATAAGGTTTTGAACACTTCAATTTAAATTGGGATTAATAAAGTATCTGTCTATCTGTCTATCTATCTATCTATCTATCTATCTATCTATCTATCTATCTATCTATCTATCTATCCATCTGTATCTGTCCGTCCGTCTGTCTGTTCATAGATGTAGATTTTACATTTCAGTAGTGAGCTTTGCCAAGCAGAAAAGTGGGAACAGCCCGGCTAAACATCAAGATGTAAGAATGGTGTCTTTTTTCAAACTCTTTGCAAGAAAGCAAACTGTTCATTCTTTCACATTTATTCTAAATGAAGTGCTGAAGTGGCATAAAGTAAATCAGCAGTCGATAGCCTGTACATGCAGGCAGCACGTCACATGCTCAGCCGCATCTTTTAGCTCACATTTCTCACTTTTCATTCATGCTTTTCTTCAACATGCAAACGTGGCGCTCCGAACGCACTGAATCCTCCATGCATCGTGTACTTACATGTAAACCGATTCTTCCATTGTGACTGACAAAGCACAAAGCACCCAGCAAGACTCCACATTAGAAAACACGTAGCTCAGTTTGGGATTAGAAAGAAGAAGCAGAAAGGGTGCGTTTACTCACTCCAGGTATTTGGTCCATGTTGGCGGGTCAGACATGGCCATGAAGAAACAGTTGGTCAGAATGGTGAACATTATGAAATAGCTAAACAACGTGGGAAAAAAACAGGTTAAGGAAAGTGCACAGTGGCAATTTGCAGTTTCACAGGCAAATAAGTTTTTTTGTCATAAGCCGACATTGTACCCAAACAAAGCGGACCTGATTTATTATAATCCTGTGAAAGATACCCATTAGGATAAACAGTCCTGCGTGTACCGGCAGCACTGCGGCTATGATAAAGACAGATTATGGAAAATGTAAAATCAGGAGAGTGATATTATCTCCAATATGGATGAATGAGATCATAACCAAGGGTCTGATGAACTGGCAAAAGATGAAATGACCACAATGATTAAAGCATTTCAGGATAAAGCGATTAAAAAGTCATCGAAATATTAATCTCAATTATTGGATCGGATCGAATTAATGGTAAAATGTACCTATAGTTTCTGTATTTGGGCTCATTTAGCTTGTAGTTAATAATCTTTCAGCTTCAGAGAATCAATAGAAATTGATAGAGGTCACAGTATTTAACAGATATTTTGGTAATCAATAGATGCTTTGTAATCTATAACACAGACGACACAGAGAGGAAAAACTCCGCTCTGCATGTAAATTACGAATCGTCTGTCTGAGAACTAATAGGCAGCCATCACATGATGTGAAATCTCCTTGCTCTTATTTCATTTCAGAGATTAAAAGAGGGATATGAGGGGATTTGGATTGCAATGCCAGAAAGGACCATTACAAAGCTGTTTCAAAAATGGGACTATGGAAAAATCCAATAGAAACCTACGGGGGGGAAATCGGTAAATATTAAAAATTGGCTTATCTGCCAGTAGGACATGTAAAGAGGAGACGAATTTGGACTTTTCTTTGGAATAAAATGAACGTTATGGTGGGAACTCTTGACAGGAGGAGGGATCCTGACTCTCAGTATTCATGGAGGCACACTGGCAGGAACAGCTTTACTTTTTAGCTGGTTGTCAAGAGCTGATGTACAACAGCAATGCCTGACTGCTTCAAAATCATCAGGACTTTATCAGTTTCAGGCTCATCTATTCCTGCTTTTAAGTTTACATATCTTCTCCCTTCTCTATTTTCTCTACATGCATGTGTTTTTCTTTTATAAAACTGTGTTAAAGTCAGAAGGAGACGTGCATCGAGCAACCACAAAAAGGATATGCATGGACTAGAACTTTTATGGCGATTGTTCTGATGAAGTGAAATGGTGTAAATATGTAAAGTGCAGACGTGGAGCTGAATCTGAAGATGGCCTTCCCTTTGTTGAGTACGATGAAAGTCTGAAAAGAAAGCAAAAAGAAGACAGAAAGGACTGAGCACACATGTTCAAGTCATAAAAAAATCAGTCTGCAAATACGTTAGATTGTAAGAAGTCGACACAATGTAAATGCATTTCTCAAACAGATTTTTTGATTATCTGAAGCCACGTGTTTTTCAGTTCTTTGCAGAGAAACTCCACAGCAGCTCTGAGCAGACGTGCAGCTGTTTTCTTTCCTGACAGTGGAGCTGCCGTGCTGCGTCTCTCTCTCTCTCTGTCTACCATCTGTGTTAACTTCCACCACAAGCATTTCTGCCTCCAGTAATGGAGGCAACTCCAAAGCGGGCTGAACCTTTCTCCAACAGATGTGGCATTTATTTAAATATTTTTTCGTCTTTGGATAATCCGCCCATCCAGCAGCACATCACATGCCAAAACAAAGAGACCCTGAGAATGACTGCCACGTCCTTTTTCATCTCTCCATAAGCGGCCCATTAATGGGCAGCAGCCTGATCTACTGACTCTGCAAATCAAAAACTTGCTAATCCCATTTCTGCATCTGCAAGAGATCTAAAGAGAAGCGGTAACACGCTTCACGTCTTCGTGGGCTGCTCTGAAGCACCGCTTGGTCAATTTGGTAAAAACACCAGTTAACTAGGTGGATCACTAGCATGTCGTGTGTCACAGCCCAGATGAGGGTTTGGGTTAAAATTTCACACGTAGGAAAAACACATACAAGTGTCAGTAATCAGTTATCGTTTATAAGCTCATGGACCTTTATCGAGATGCTTTAGTTTAAAAAATTTTAGGAATTAGTGAAAAATAAGTTCATCGGAAGCTAATATGAGGCTTCAGGAGGCTAGTAAAGCTGTTGTCTTCCTTCGCGCAACTTATTCCGCTTTAATTTCCCATTAAAAAGATCTTAACTTCACTAAATGCTACAATAATATCATATATACTCTGTCTGCTGAAGCTTAATAAAAAGTTAAAGCAAACTTGTCTACAATTACTTTCACTGTATGTAAGAGTTTTTAACGGCGAGTATAAAAAAGAGGAAGAAAGAAAACCAGTTTTTAACGTACATATAAACACGAGTGTTATTCTAAAACAGACTAGAAGACTTTAAAGTCTGTTCTTTATGGTGATCCACGAAGTGACAATTCTTCTGTGCATTTTATGTCTTTTTTTGCCATTTTTGCCCATCTAGCAATCATGTCCTCAATGTATTTTCTGCCAATAATAAGCAGCAATTATCTTAATGAAAATGCACCACAGGCACAAGTCTTTAATCTATAGAAAAGAAATGTTTTGTTCATATTAATTCATTTTAAAAGAATCTGCTGTATTATATGAAGCTTAAAAATATGAACTCTTTTGTCCCAATGGCCCCTTCAGGTAAGCAATATTAATAAAAAGGTCGAAAGAAAATCAAGCAATGCTTCACATTTGCACGTGTGAAATATGATTTTTTTCCCCCCAATTTTCTGATTTATTGTGGACTAAATTTATCAGTTGATTGTCATGTTAAAATAAATGAATGTTAGTTGTATACCTAATTAACAGTGACACTCAACTTACAGGCACGGAGCCAAATTAGGAATGTTAAAGGTTACCACCGACTATTTTTTATACAAAAATGAAAAATAAATGGATTCAGACTGGGATAGGTCTTTGTTTGTTTCTTTACATAATAAATGCCAGTAAGTCAGTTTAAAGTTAAATCATTATTAGTTATGGGCCTTTTAATGTTTATTCCTTTTATCAAATAACTCTTTTCTTTTTTTAAAAAATAACTGTCTCTTGGCCTCCTTACATTTTGCAGAAGTGGCCCTATGACACACCAACTTTCAGTATATTATAATTGTTGTTGACACACAAACATCTTACAGTTTCTTTCACACAGGAACTCACCCTCTGGTTCTTGTAGTAAAACGGATCGATATCTTCCAGTGGCACCCCGATAAGTTCTGGAGGGATGTCGCCGAAGATGCGTGGCAGCTGCTTGCCTGCCTCCAGGTCGGCCCTGGGTTTTGGTGGCTCTGCGTTCCTGTGAGTCTCGTGGCAATCCTTGGCCTTCTTGGCCTGCTCCTCGGCAATCCGCTGCTCCAAGGCAGCCAAGGATTCGCGAGTGAACCGCCGCAAGCCATCAGGACCCGTTGGTAACAGCATGGCTGCCATCTTTTCATCCTGATTCTCCTGTACTAGAATTTACTTACAGCTGCAGACCAGGAAGTGGAGAAAAAAAATAGAGAAGAAGGTGTGAAAAATAAATCTCATCCCATCATTTCAAGCTTATAAAATACAGCCACAGACATTCTTGGATCATCTTCCAGTGTCTTTTTGTATCAGTAGTTTGCACAACAAATTAAAATTGGCTTTAAGTTTTCAAATTCCATAAATCTGCTTTAATGATTTTTTTTAGATAAGCAATGGAGGAACCTTGTATAGTGTCTGACAGTGTTGTTCATAGTAATAAACCCACAGAGAATCACCAGCTATTTCCCTCAGAACAACTTAAAATCTCTCAGCAAATTGCTCAGATTTTGCTTCACTGTTGACTGAGTCTTTCTGCTCTCATTAACATAGTTTATAGTAGCACCAAGCAAGTTTTAGTTCTGTTGATTTTCCTCACTGACCTTGTTCTTTTCCACAGTTAAACACAAGAACAATAAATGAGATGGCAGAAAAAAGAATATAAAAAACTGTGGATTACCGTAAGGTTTGAAAACTATAAAAACAATGGAAAACATGTAAAATTCTTTTAGTTGGCTGATTTAAAAACATTAAAACTGTAACTTTAGAGTCAACATTGTAAACAAATTAATTACCATTTGTATAATATCTGATGTGGACATTATCTGTAGTTATGTTGTCTTGTTCCATTCAACAAGTAATTTAATCTTTTTTTATGATTATACAAGATCCTATCTAACTGAGCAATTCTGGGGGAAAAAGGCTGCTTGCTATTTTTAATCCTTCATGTTTGTTTTTTCCCCCTGGATTTAAAGCACAAAATATCAGACAAAACATTGTAATTTTATGGTCAATCATTGTAAAAAAAAAAAAAAAAAAAAAAAAAAAAAAGAAGAATTACTATTTGTAAAGGAGCAAATTTTTGATGAGGACATTATTTACAGTTTTTTGTGATTCTACTTATCTGTAGTTTCACTAAACTTAGAAAATCTGATCTGTAAAAATAATTAAGAAGCAAATTATTCTAAACCACTTAAAACATTTTTTTGTATTTATTATAGAGCACACCTTTGTGTTTGTCTGACGTTTTTCACTTGTGTTGTTGTCTTTGCTTTCCTTGTGTATGTGTTGACAAAATGCATCAGTTCCCTTCATTCCAGCATGTCTTCTTGTAGTTCCCTGTGTTTTCTGCTTTTACCTTTTGGTCTGAACTCATTGCTTTTATTGACTCCGTAGTCTCCTGTAGTTGTAGTTTGCTACCCTGACAGTCTTTGTTTCACATCTACCTGCCTGTGAATTTCTTTGTCTGCAATTGGGTGCATATTTAGTAATTAGCAGGTGGACTATTTTATTGATAAAGGGTCAGATATTTTCTCCAGGGGTTGGCGGAGACCAAAATGGAGCTAAAAGAGAATGAATTTAAGGGCTTAAACTTATCCGATGACCACAAACATGAGTCCCCACTACTTCAGGTGTGCTGGACGTCTGCTACATCAACTTTACGAGGTGATTTTCTGTCAGTATATCTTTTACAGATTTGTGTGCTGCTCCCAAAAGCTCAAAAAATCTGCTGCTGTCAGTTTAAAGCCTCTGTGAATTTGAACATTTCTGACTCTGGCACTCCCAGTGCGAACAAAAAAAAAAAAGACCTAAATCCAGCCCGAGGGACGCTAAGATGATTAGAATGATTCGATTCTACACACAGTGGCTTCAGCCAGTTTTTATAACATGAAAGAGGTTCTATAAAAACTTGTCTGAATTGGATTTTCCAATAAAGTGTCTTTCTGTAAAGTCAGTTTTCCAGGAAACATGATAATTCATTCAAACAGCAATTAAGATCAGGGAAACAGTGCTTACTGAAGTCTTCTCACATTTTCTAGTTCAAACATTGTGTAATCACAATAGATTCTATGAAGACTTAAGTCAAAAGCTGGATTACCTCTTATTCGATCGGAAGTTTGTACAGAATGAGGTCAAAAGACATGATCTAATTTTTTTGTATTGTTACCATTGACTTCATGTTTCTTAAATGTCTCAATCAGGCGAAGGCAAACATAGCTCTGCATCAGAGGGATTAAATCCACAGTCTGTAGCTCTGACCACAGGGAGGTTTACTAGAAGTGGTTTTGGATGCTGATCACTTGTTGATCACATCAGGTCAGACTTTGGAAACTGCAGGGCATGAACATGTATCAGCAAAGTGAACTTAACTTAAGCGCTTGATGTGCTTAAGTTAAACTGTGTACTATAGGCCTATTTTACAGCAGACATGTTAACTTGTCACAGCAGGAAAAACACAGTTACTGCTTCTGTGCATGCTGGTTCACTGTCATGTCTTACTGGGACGCTTGGAATGGAGCCATTATGAATACATCCATCCTTCATGAATCACGAGTATACAGGTTTGTAAGCATTATTGAGTACCATAACAAAATCCCTGCAAGTATCTTTCAACTTTAACTGTCTGATACTATGATTAACTATGATCTCACATATTGTAACTTTATAAATTTGCTATTTGTGAATATTTTGCCATGCAATTGTCTTTTGACACATCCAGCAACCTCTGATATTATTTCTTCTTTTACCTCCGTTTGGGTCTCAACCACAGACCATATCTAAAAATGGATGAACTCTCTGTGACATCGCACATAGTTTTGAATTGTTTTTGAAACTCACGGTGTCTTTGGCCATCTCCAGCTTTGCAGTTCCTGACTCCTCCTAACTCCTGGCTAATCCAAAAACTAGCAAAGATGCAGAGCGTAAGTGGAGCTGAGACAGGCCATGGACGGCCCTTCGATGGCAACCATCTGTCCCTAAAAGAGGCCACGCCCTTAATTATGCATAACTTTAAGCCTTGATACAATTTCAACAGACAAGGTCAATAATAATTCATCCTCCATACAGTTGTCATAAAAGATTAAATTAGCCATTGAGGCCAAAATAGTTTTTGTACCAGGCTGTAAACATGTTTATTTCTGCTGTAAAGTTAAACATTTTAACATGAGGAGCCTATAGGGACCGACTCGCCTTTGGAACAAGTCTCAAGTGGCCGTTCAAGGAACTGCAGGTTTTGCCATTTCCTCGTTGGTATCTCAGCCCAACCAACTCTGGGAGGATATACTTAGCTTTTTGCTGATTGGGTGCTGGACAGGTAGCTGGTTTAACAACCAAAACTGGTAACATTGCAGGCCAGACAACCAAAACAACAAGCTGAAAGATGCTAAAATAACAGCACTTCTCTTTTCACTATGAGCAGTCTCTTTCCTATTACACACAATCATTAGAGCCATTGTTCATGTACGCTCCAGTCTCACAAAATAAGTGTAAAATCCACATTGATCCATAGCACAAAATGTACCAATTCTGAAAAAGAAAAGTTGCTAAAAATTGCTGTAAAATTGCGAGATGCTTTTGTATTTCAGACTTTGTTCTTGAGCCTTGTGTTTAGTGATTGCACGGGTGTATTTTAACCAAAACTGTTAATTTTTCCAAAGTCTAACTAAATTGTTTCGTAGCATAAAGCAAACAGCAAGTAAAGACGACAGAAGAGTGACTGAAAACTAAACACCAACTGCAGTGCATTTGTACAGAGATGCATTGTAACACAAACCATGACCTTCTTCTAAAATACGCTCAAGTAGTTTTGTTGTTTAAATTTCACAAAGTAGCATTAAAGTGTGAAACCAAAGCATAAAGTGACTGAAAATGACAGAAATAGTGAAAATTCATCAAACAACAGGACCACAGGGGACTGGAACTCCAATCTCTTGGGTTAAAGGGCTGTGGTCTGTGCCTCGTTAACTTCCCTAGCTTCCTCAAATGGACTTTGCTGCTTTTTTAACGTGGAAAGTGGAATGGAACTGGTGAATCGTGTGATAAAGATTTTGATCAATATAAATGAATTGGCCATAAAGCGCAGACATTTCAAAATTGCACAGCGTTTATCATGAAACAAGTATACTTTTGCACTACGGACTAACACATTTTTTACTCATTTGTGTGAGACCGCGTTTGCCATGAAAAAAAATTGTGATTAGACTCTGACAAGTAAATAACTGAAACAAACACAACACCTGCAGTGCTGTGTATGCAGTGGAATACTGAATATGACCGGATGAGTATAGTAGACATGAAGGGACAAATATTCTGCTAAATTCCTGTTTACTGCTGTTGTATTTTAAGTAATTCCTTCACGCATCAGAAATGGTGTCTTTACATTCTGATTGTATAAACCACACAAGCTAATTTTTAGTTCGTAGTTCATCTCAGCCTTTCCACAACCAAAAACTCACTCCTACATTTTAGCCGGTGACGGAGTCTGATATTTTAATAACCGAAAAAGCTTTGCAAAGAGAGGATTACATTTTTGTGTTCCCCTTTTGACAGAGAAATATCATTGTATCCTTTTCATATTGACTAAGCTCTGTGACTTTTCCATCTCCTGTCCTGAAATGCATTGATCCCTTCACACGTCCAGCCAGACGCTAGTTATCTGCTTTCACTTGATCTGCTTATTTGGCCCAGGTTGATCTCAGATCAGCTCGTCTCATACACTGAATCCACTGCTACCCATTTGCTATGAAAATAAAGAGGTTATGGTGCATTTACAACGTCACAAAGCAGATAAACGGGTCCACAGCAATGATATTTCTGTCGTGATGTGACAGGATGTGACGAATAGTCGAGAGAAACGCAGTTCCAGCGGTACTTCTATAAAAGGTAATGAGTGAGACAGAGCTGTGATGATGACCCAGTCTGTGAATTACACAAATTGTACATGAATACTGTTAATCAGCATATCTAACAGTGTACAGTTTGCTTTGCATAGCAGCTTACGAGTAGGAGGAAATGGTTGTAAAATATTACAGTCAAGAGAGAGAGAGAGATTGAAAAAAAAAAAGTATTTTAGTTGAATGAAATTTAATTCCCATAACAGCCAGATGTGATATGTTCACTGCAAATAATTAAGATAATTAGATTGAAAGTAGAGCAGAGCACATGCATGCACAACCACACACATCACGACACGGATTCTGCAATATGACATTCAAATTGTCATAACACAAAGCTAAAAAATCATAAATCTGTTCTAGGAGATCGCAAATTTTCTCAGGAAATGAAGGTGCAATACTTGGTTCTGTTTTATCACCCTCCACCAATTTACCATTTAACAATCGTACTGGACGGTAAATAAAACTGCCAAAGTGATGATTCAGTTTTCAAACATTTCTCTAATCAACCAGTCTGTAGCAACAATTCATTAACTGCTTGTTTCACCGTAAACACTGTAAAGCAGCCTGATGTATTTCTGATAAAGGTTAAAACACTTTTTGCTTTTTATCAGGTTGAGGTTTAGTTAATGCTTCCAAACCTACAACGTCATGACTTAGAGGCAGAGTTGTAATCAAAACACACACTGAGGAGGACATTTAAAATCCCCCCGGGCCCAAAATATAGTGACAGAAAAATTTGAAACAAAAATAGATAAATACATTGCTATAATAGGCAACCATGCCTAGAAGCAAGGAGAAACTACATTTGCCATTATCATTACTATGAATTTTTGCATGTTGGTGTACTGTATCAGTGATTTTTCCAAATGTTGTTGCTGCTGCCTCACTGTCAAACACTGTGCTCTCTTTTTGATGACTAGAATTTAATGCAAAGTGCAAAACTAGAATGCAAGGTGAACGTTAGCTTAGCAATGCCCCCCCCCCCAATAGTAGTAGTGCAGCTAGCTTGCACATATTTTGTGCATGAACTACAGAGATGGATTAATGTTCCCATCAGTTGTTTATAGGACATTTAATATTCTTGCAACACTGCAGTAGGAGCAACACTTCAGCCAGGACACGCAGTTAGCATGAATATGTCGCTCTGCATGGAAACATATCATATTTTGCGGAAAGAAGTGGCAATAATTGCATGTAGTGGAAACAAATGTTTGAGTGTTTTTCATACAGCAAAACATAATGTCTGTTATATGATTGCGGTTACGTAAAAGAGAAGAAAAAACTGAGCAATGTGCTATTGGATACATAAGGAACAAATATAAAGTTGATACCTTCATGAATTTGTTCAGCTCTAAATATTTAAAAATGGCAGCATTTCAGTTTTCAGATTCTGACTTAGAACTTCGCACGCCTCAGTGTCAACTTCAAAGCTACACAAAGTCAACTTATTCTTAGAGCATGTGTCGAGACCTCTCTAACAGGCATTACTGTGTCATAAATCTACCTCTGAAACTACAAATAGCTTTAAACGGCACTATAAGCTTCAATAACACTGCAAAAACATAAAACATACTTCAATACTTACAATAAACCAAAAATAATCAACTTGATGTTCATATGAAGCCTCATGTGGACCTCAATAGAGGTTAAGAATTGTAATCAGTCTTTAATTGCATTCATAATTAATATAAATAATGCGGGTATGAATAAAGCAGCTAAATAATGTCTTATATAGATCCTGTTTGATCTATCAGTGAGCAAATATTACTGGCTGATATTGACTTCCATCTATCCATCCACTATCTATAAACCACTAAATCCTCATTAAAGTTGTGGGGGGCTGAAATCTATCCCAGCTGACTGAGGGTGAAGGTAGGGGATACCAGGTAACAGTCTATCACAGGGCTACACATAAAGACAATCACATTCACATCTATGGACAATTTAGAATTTGATATTGACTTATCACTGATATTTCACGATCCATCAGATGTTGTTTTCTATATGCCAATGCTATTTTGTTCAGCCTAACATGATGCAGAAAAAATTACTCAGAGTCACATTAAAATGGTTTGATCACATAGTTTGTCCAGCAAAGCAGCTCCTCCTCCATTTTTTACTCTCAGCACTGTCTGCAGCACATGTAGCAGAGTATCTATCGCAGCTGAGCAGACAGTGGTACGCAGTCAAGCAGCATCTCTTACATCGCGAACTAGTTTCTGAAATACATTGTTATAAAGTGAATAAAAGATGACCCTGTCAATTTCCCACTTCAGCACAACTCTAACAGACTTAATGTGTGCATACATCACTGTTCAAAAGTTTGGGGTCACTTAGAAGTGTCCTTATTTTTGAAAGAAAAGCATTTTTTTTTTCAATGGACATAACATTAAATTAATCAGAAATCCAGTCTAGACATTTTTAATGTGGTGAATGACTATTTAGCTGGAAACGGGTGATATTTAATGAAATATCTCCATAGGGGTACAGAGGAACATTTCCAGCAACCATCACTCCTGTGTTCTAATGCTACATTGTGTTAGCTAATGGTGTTTAAAGGTGAACTGATGATTAGAAAATCCTTGTGCAATTGTGCTAGCATATGAATAAAAGTGGGAGTTTTCATGGAAAATATGAAACCGGGTGACCCCAAACTTTTGAACGGCAGTATATATGTATATGACATGTACAACAATATTGACTGATGGACCGCCAATAGATTTATTTATTTTCTTAAGTATTGGCATCGTCTCCAAAAATCCCCTTGTAAATAAAAAAAGCAAGTTAGGCTGAAAAGTGGTCAAAGTTGTGTTATTTTCCTGTCATTAAAAGTGCAACAATGTGGGCTGTTTTAAATAAATATCTAAACTTGAGGGTGCCAGAATGCAGTGAGAATGCATGCTGGCTTTGCACGTTTATAGTTGTACAGTGCACAATTTGTTATGAATCTTTTTCATAGAAAGGAGGAATTGTGAAGTTGCAACACAGTTAAGGAGTGTGTGACTGTGGAGAGAGATTGCTGATATGTAGCTGGTTAATATTTCAACAGTTAGCATTTGCATCCTGCTGAAATACGCTAGATCGACCACTTTGTAGAGATGTTCATCAAATGTGACAAAGTGTGTCGTGAGCTAGAATCCCTTGCTTGAACTTCACAACAAAAAGAATTCCTGGCAGTTTCAGATTTTCATAGAATCCCAGGATACTGCTAAATGTAACAGCATTATTGTCTGAAACCAGGAGGCACATTGCAATGTTAGTTTGTAGCTCTACAGCTGCCTCCAGGTCACAAAGTTTCACGTAAAGAGTCACGTCATGCCACGTCACTCCTTTCATGGAAATTTGCCAAAGTGAGACTTAGTTATTTTTATGTTTCTTTTTTAAATTTCTTTCTGACAAATATCAAAAAATCTCCTCAGATTAGTTTACAGGTTTTAGTTCCATTCTGGTGACTGAGGGAAATTGCACTTTTGCAGTCCAGACACAAAATTTTGGACTGAGCAACCTGCTGAGATTCAATTTACTAAATCTATCACGCATTCAAAATCTGTCAAAAAAGTTTTTATATAAGAGTAAATTGTATTTATTTTTCTCGTTTATTTCATCATCTGTTACTGTGTTCTTCTTGCCTTTTTGCCGTTTGTTATTTTTAAACCCATGAAGCTTGCTATTATTACTCTCTGAAGCGCACATTACCCACAATGCAAGTGCAGAGATAAGGAGCACGCTACAGATGTCTGCTAAACTCACTTCTTTCTAACTCCATGCCCCAGATTTTTTTCATTATCCAATCTGTAGTCTTAAGCTTTACCTCACACAGCCTCAAGAGCACTTTTTTTCATTCCTTCTGTTCTGTAAAGCACCTTGTGTTGCATTTCATTTGCATGTGGAATGATTGACAGCATCCCTCCCTCTGTGCCCACTGTAGACTTTATACAGCTTTTGCACAAATGTTGTAGGTAAATATGTCCCAGCAGCTGCAAAAACGCTGTAAAATCAGTGGAGTTCCCTTTTGAAAACACTTCAAGATGATTTACCGTCTCTAAGAATAGCCCACTTCACCTTCTAGCAAATAGTTCTCTTGTCTGAAATAACTCTTCAGGTATTACAAGCTCAGAATCAGCTCTACAGTTCTCGTATGCTGCTATTTTTCTACCTCTGTTGCACTCATTACTTGCATTAAAGCTGCAGTAGGCAAAACTCTGGGAAAGGCAACAAAAAGGCCAGAAATTTAAAATAAAAACTTCCTGTTACAGATCTCCCAAAGTGCTTCAAACATGAAAAACAGCCAACATTGACTGCACTCTCCTGAATTAAAGTTTTCTGTTTAACACATTCACGGTACTTCCAATTAGGACTTTTCTGCTATTTATGCTGTTTCACTCAATCTGGTAATTGGCCAAAGTCTCTTGTACTGGTCTAAAATCTCTGCAAAGTGAGCCAAAAGGAGGTATAGAAGTCCAGTTTCATCTCAAATCACTTGAATTACAATATGCTAAGAGGTTTAAGTGGATTTTTACACAATTACGCCTCAGAAAAACTCTGCTTACCCCTGTTTAAACATTTGTTTTTCACTGTTTAGAGGTTTAATTAAACATTTTATGCTCCAAGACTATTTTAACAAGCAATAAAGTTGGAACCTGGATGCGGCAGGTGAGGGGAATTGTCATTTTTCACTAGATACACTCAAATTTCTGGTTTTATTTAGAACTTCGTTGTTTAGGTGTACACTTGTATAAGCCTTTGATGCATAACACTGCTCAAAAATGACCCAAATTCAATTGAAAATGGGTATCTCTTGACCCATCAAAGGGTTAAACTTTAATTTCTTACTACATTTTAGGTCCATTGGGGATTTTTTGCTCCACTCATTACCTCAAGAATCTCATCAAACTTTGCAAATCCTGTACATTGTCTTTTACAGTACATCAGGAATTACAGAGTTAAACAACTATAAGCACCTTTAATAATTTTGGTTACCAAGTTACAGCACTTGTGCGTGTTGTTTGCTCTTACTGGGCCATGTTATGTGAGTGTCGCACTCTCAGAGCTTTAGGTGAACAGGCTGAACTGATGACCTACTTATTTGGTAGAAACCTTTCAAAATAATTGCAGCAGACGGCTTAAATACATAGGTTACCCAACGTATAGACCTATGAAATAAGACTGCGGTGAAATCATTGCAGTGACTAAGGTGATGACTGGATGAATAACCACTTTTATTTCATGGATTTCCAAAAAATGTCCAAATGTTAGTTGAACCACTCTCCAAAGAAAAAAAACAGAAAAGTCAAAGCACTAATCGTCACATTAAACACGGAGATTTTAGGTGAATTATTCTGGTTTGGGATGTTGTAGCTGTTATCATTATGTAATGTGTCACCCATCACATTTCATTAAGGCCAAGTTATGGAAGCCTCAAAATATTTCATGAGAATTTAAACAGATTTTTGAAACAGGAAAAGCTCTTTAAAGTGAAATTATCAAATTAAATGTAAGTATTGTTTTGATTTTTAGATTCAAATCATATCTAAAGAATCATATTAGATTGTTTTAAAAGTCTGAAATCATACTTTTAATTTAGAAAACTGTTTTAATATTGTGTAAGCTCTATTAACCCACAGTGCAAACAACTAAAAGCAGAAAGCATCAGATCACCAACAGAGCCAAGAAACTAGGGAAAAAAATCTGTTTTTTGTAACCAAAAAGATTAAATACTTACATATGAAACTCTGAGATTTAAAACATAATTTCCAGAGTTGAGTTCTTCGGGTTTCAGAAGAAGAAACAGCCAAATCCTCCGTGCAAAATCCATGTCTTCTTTTCACGGCTTGTTGCGCTTCATCCTGCGCAGGACTCCAAACTCCAAACAGACAAACAAGTGTCACCACAATCCAAAGTTGAGCGCAGAGAAAGAAAAAAAACAAACTGACTTCTCGGCTCTACTCAGCCTGTGTTGGACATTTTGAAAGCTGCCGCAGGTGCGATGTAAAAGTTGTCCTCTTGCCTTCCATCCGTGAGGCTTTTCCGTGTTCCTCCCGCAGGGGAGAAGGTCCTGAGCCGTGCAGAGGATGCTGCGCTGTGCGGAGCAGCTGCGGCAGAGACGCACCTCGGTTTGCCCTTGAGCAGAGCGCAGGAGGGAGGAGGAAGCTGCTGCTGGACCACAGAGGATTACTGCCCCCACAGGAAGCCCCGGGGCAACAATCTCACACGACAGAAACACAGATAGACTGAAGGAGCTGACAGTTATTATCACACAGCACCAAGTCTGGAGACAGAGAGGCCTTGGACAGTTGGAGACACTGTGAGGAACTTCTGTTTCTCACGAAAAAATAGATTTAAAAAAGTTGTTTTTACGGTAAAATTCCGGAAGCTGTGGTTGCCAGAATGCTGCCGTAAAATTACCGTAAAACATTTACTACATTTAAGGTAAAGAAATGAATCGATATTGTTGATTTTAGGGTTAAAAAACGTGCTTCATTCCATATTTTACCGTAAAAAACAAATTTTAGCCTTTAAAAAATAGAAAAATTACATGAAAATACCATATAAAATAAAATTTGTGTAACTTCTTATAAATACTACAGCATGTTTCCATCATCAGCAGAACAGTGAGTCCATCAACATAAAATTGAGGGACTTTTGAAGTCCATGGGATATATAGAATAGAATAGAACAGAATAGAATATTACAGAATAGAACAGGTCTCTATTGTCACTGCTACAGAAAACCATGCAAATCAGTTTAGCACTCTCTGTATAGCAGCATTAAAAATAAACTATATAAGGAAATATTAACACAATGAATATAAATTTGAATAAATAAAATATTAGTATAAATAAACATTAGGGAAAAAAGAAATAGATTAAGGACGCAAAAATAGTAAATCATGATTTAACTGTTATTTTACAGATTTTTCCTGTTTCAATAAATTACAGATAATAAGTTATACATTTACAGGAAAAAAAGTTTTAATTTACATGTTGACTGTTCAAAAACAAAGACAAATTTTCACCTTAAAAATCAGTATTTGAATTATTTTGAATTTGTTCATTTACAATTTTTGGCAGTAAAAGTACATCTTTTTTTTACTGTGTTTAAAATCAGCAAAAATACTATTATTTTTTTCCAGATATTTTGCCTTTAAGAAAAAAACATTTCTATATATTATACAAATTATTTCACATTTGTTCACTTACAGATAATAACAAGTCAAATTCTAGAAAAAAAAGTTTTTGTTTACATATTGACATTTTTAAAACAAAAAAACCAAATAAAACAGGCCAATAGAAGACTATAAAAATACAGTATTATGATATTTAAATCAGCTAAAAAATATATAATTAATGTACAAAATATTGGCCACTATTTTCACTCTCATCACAGTTTTTTAACTGTCACATTTCCACAGTTGTTTTTTGCAGATGTATTTCATTTATTTATTTATTTTTACAATGAGGTTTAATCTTATAGTCCACATAATATGTGGCATTTTTTCATTTAAACAACCTGTATAACCACTGATGCACTTTGAGAATATGTGATGCCATTCAGATTTTTCTTTAGTACAGAATTAAGCATTTGATTGTGTGCTTTTGAACAGAAAATAATCTATTTAATGTTACTCTTAACATGCTGATCAACAGAAGCTGATTTTCACTGAAGTCACTGATCAATGAAACCTCCTCATGTCAACTTGCACATTGAACGAACCATAAAATTATACAATATCACACAGTCAGTCAGCCATTTACTGTGTGATGACAGTGGACTGAGGGTGTGGTGGTTCTGGATTACTTGGTCCTGCAGAGTGTACTGCACCCTCTAGTGGATGATAACAGACAGGAAGGCTGAGGACACGGTGCTTTTTGACTCAGTATGCTCAACAGAACAAACTGTATAAAGATTATTTCATTGTAAACATTTAGGTCATGTCTTTAATATTATTTAATAATATTCTGAGGAAAGGTGTGGGCATTTTGAAATCTGTAATTAAAAGCATGCACATTTTTAAATTCTATTACAATACTTTCAAAACAATACAGTTTCAGGACTAGGCATTCACTCATGAAAATGTAGAAATCCTGTTTTAGCCATTCATTAAACCTCTAAAAACTGTATAAAGTTACATATTTAGATGGGGTTTTTCAATGCTTCTAACTGGCCTAAATGTAACACTACTTTATATTGTACAGATCCCTGCCTCTTCCTCCAACCACTTACTGCAGCTCCAGCACACCAGCTCATCTACAGCTCTGCTCAAACGCTGTAACACTATTTCAAGCGACACAATGGCAAAGATGAAATATCGGAACAATACATGTTTGAATTGGAAACTAAATCTGAAGAGGAATAGACACAGAAAGCCCCTGAAAGGTGACAGAAATGGTTCTTTGGGTTTGCTACGTTTGAAATCTCAGAATTTTGAATTCATGTCCGTGACTACTAC
Source organism: Acanthochromis polyacanthus (assembly GCF_021347895.1). NCBI lineage: Eukaryota > Metazoa > Chordata > Actinopteri > Pomacentridae > Acanthochromis > Acanthochromis polyacanthus. Next base: position 33,669,967 of record NC_067121.1, read on the forward strand.
TCGTGATGTGTCTCCCACTATATAAAATAACTCCATACAGACAAGTTAACAAGGTAAAAAATAACTCTTAAAGGAGGTTGTCGACACATAATAGGCCTTGTGTAAAAAGAAATGCTTGAATTTGACTCACAATATGATACAGCTTTTATTTTGACTGGCATAGAGGCACAAAATTAATTCATTTGTGAAATATGTGAAATATTCCTAAGGCAGTTTTACTAAAGGATTAAGGGCCTGATTGTTGTGGACCTGTGAGTGTCTGCTTTATCCAGTTTTGTTGATTCAGGTGCAGATTTAGCACTGATGAAGTTTGAGGACATTTTAAAAGTTGTGACATGTTGGTTTGGGCGTGTAATAGTGTTTTACATCTCAGAATCTTAGAATAACTACAGCCATTAGGATTCTGCTCTGTCTGATGGGGAACTACACTCCTGCCCTGTGTTTATGCTAGCATGGCTCAAATCTGATGACTGGAAACTGAACTGCTCCTCAGGGAAAAGCCCCTCCTCCAGTACAGTAAAGGACAGTGTAAAACTACATTACCCATAAAGCCCAGGTGCATATGTTTTCTTTTTTTCCGGATGTAGCATCACATGAATTGACTGTCAACATGCAAGATGGCCACGCATCACAGGCAAAATGCTGCTGGGCGGAGGAAAGTACAGGTAAATTACAAGAGTTGTATTATTGATACGTGTGTGGCAGCGGAAGCAGCAGCATCTGCAACTTATAGACGTGACTCATGAATACTCGATTGGCAGCAAAAAGCAGCCAGAAAAGGCAGCCTGGCTGTTATGTGTCATGACTCAAGCCGGCTAACCTAGCTAGCTTAGCTTCCGTGAGCAGTTAGCATCTTTTGCTAACGGTTGCGTCTAAATGACTACGTGTTTTTGCAAATAATTCCCTTATAAAAACGTGTATAAATGCGTTATTATATTGATATAAACGTCGACAGTTGGCACAAATTATTACTGACCTGTCTGGACAGCAGTTTTGCTGTTACGACGTTGAGGATAGCTTAGCTACACTGAGTCCGGGCTCCGTCTAATTGCTGGTAAATCGTCCGTGTGTCGGTGGTTCAGTCGTGCGCCCAACCAGCATTTACAGCTACCACATATGCGCACGGTAAAAGCATTGGATAAAATCGTTGTGCAAACGTATCTGTGCTGAATTAATTCTCAATATAAGTGTAATTTCTCCAGGCTCTGTGTTTCTTAGTGAACTTTGCGTGTCTGTGGAAGAACCGCAGCCGCTGAGGCTTGGAAATGTGTTCAAGGAAGTGGGTGTATTCGGGGTCAAAAACCAGATGTGGTGTAGACAAGAAACTGACCTCAGTGTTCATTTTCCTCCCCGTGTTTCAGGTGTCTTATGTCATTAGAGACGAGGTGGAGAAGTACAACCGGAACGGGGTGAACGCTCTCCAGCTCGATCCTGCGCTCAACCGGCTCTTCACAGCTGGGAGGGACTCCATCATCCGGATATGGAGCGTCTACCAGCACAAAGTAGAGCCCCTTAAGATTGATTAAAACACCCCAATCATCTCACAGTTACACAGCTGTTTTCACATGCATGCAACTGTCTTTATTTTTACCTCTCTGTCATTGTAGCAGGACCCATATATCGCGTCTATGGAGCATCATACAGACTGGGTTAATGACATAGTCCTCTGTTGCAATGGAAAAACATGTGAGTTTTATTCCCTCGCTGCAGTTCTATTAAGACTTTAGGCGGTGTGCAGTTTAGCCTAAAACACTGACTGGCGCTCTTCTGTTTTCAGTGATATCTGCCTCATCAGATACAACAGTCAAAGTATGGAACGCGCATAAAGGGTTTTGTATGTCGACGTTACGAACACACAAGGACTATGTGAAGGCATTGGCCTACGCTAAGGACAAGGAGCTAGTGGCGTCTGCAGGTCTGGACCGGCAGATATTTCTTTGGGATGTGAACACTCTAACAGCACTCACTGCTTCCAACAACACTGTCACCAGTAAGTAAAGGGTTTTCTCCTCCGTGCCCGTTTCTGACCTCTACATGCCGATGTTTGGATAATCGTGCAGTGTGTGTGCTGTTTGTTCTGTAGCTTTGTACTCACATTAATTTGTCCCCTGCAGCCTCGTCTCTCAGCGGGAACAAGGACTCGATCTACAGTCTGGCTATGAACCAGATGGGCACAGTCATTGTATCTGGATCCACAGAAAAGGTTTGTTTTTCCATCGGTGTGACAGACTCTGTCTTTTTCACCTGTCATGTTAACATCCTATTCAGTTTTAGTAGTTTTAGTCAGAATAAGAATGTACTTAAATGACAGTTATGCAGTAAATGCTGCTGAATCAAAATCTAAAAATATTAGACTTGGAAATTCTTCAGCACAAGACAATAAAATATACAAGTTGACCCGCTGACCCTTTCCTTCTGTTGATACATTCATAAGACATTTTCGTGGGCTGCCACTCATCTCTGAGTTAGTCATTGGATTACAGAACTAAAAATGTAAGCATGGGTTACAAGATCATGCCTTTGAAAGCCATGGGAATGCTTTAAATGCTCTATTATGCTGTTTATTCACAATAATGTGGGTCAAGTATGCTTGTAAATGTAGTCTAACCCTTTCATTTTTCTCTTTCTCTAGGTTCTGAGAGTGTGGGATCCTCGAACATGTGCGAAGCTGATGAAGCTAAAAGGCCACACAGACAATGTGAAGTCGTTGCTGCTGAACCGAGACGGCACTCAGGTGAGTTGGCATGTCTTGAACGTGGCCGCTCTTCAACAGAGAAAGCATAGGATCTGAATCTCCCGTCTTTCTCCACAGTGTCTGTCGGGCAGCTCAGACGGAACCATCCGCCTTTGGTCACTTGGCCAGCAGAGGTGTATCGCCACCTATCGGGTGCACGACGAAGGCGTCTGGGCCCTGCAGGTCAATGAGGCCTTCACACACGTATATTCTGGAGGCAGAGACAAAAAGATCTACTGCACTGACCTGCGTAACCCAGACATCCGTGTGCTCATTTGTGAGGAAAAGGCCCCGGTGCTCAAAGTAAGGAGCTGGAAAAGTTGGAAAGGGAGAGAATTATTTCGAGTAATGAAGCAATTCTGTGGTCCACTTCAGTGTTTAATAAACAAGTTTGAAATTAAGTAATGTTTTCAATTTAGATGTTAATTCTGGTAGTTTTTCTTTCAGCATAAGTGAGATGGGTTTGCTTTATGTTCATTCTATCTTAGGACTTTTAGCCATAAAAGTTGTTGAAAGACAAAGATTCAAAAAAACACTCGTGAATAACGTCCCTGTATTTTCCCCCGTCATTCCTGCACTCATAGCTAAACTATTTAGACTCATTCGACCTTTTTGTTGTCTTTCTCCGTCGCTCAGATGGAACTGGACAGATCTGCTGACCCACCTCCAGCAATCTGGGTCTCCACCACCAAGTCATCCGTTAATAAATGGGTAAGCATGCGTGACCCCTCTGAGATCACTGCCCGACTGTCAACGTAATGAAGTCTGGTTTGAAGCTCGTCCGTGTGGCAACGCCTGACGTTATTCAGCTGTGATCCCCCCTTGAATTTGTGTAAAATTTTAAACCAGCTTTGCAGTTGTGTCGGTGATACACTAAAGATAATTGCATGATATTAATCAGAGCTATAGCTGCAAGGAAGAGGGAGGAAGTGAATGTTAATATCCAAGCTGATCTCTAATGATCATTACGTTCTGTGTGTGTCTTTCTGTCTAGTCTCTAAAGGGAATGCACAACTTCAGATCATCAGGGGAGTATGACAATGACTGCAGTACCCCTCTGACACCACTGTGTACTCAGCCAGAACAAGTCATCAAGGGTAAACTTGTGCATTTTATCTCAAAACGCAGTCTTCTTTAGCTCGCTCTCGCTACAATTTAGTGAAGTAAAAACCTTTGTTGTTTTACAGGAGGTGCCAGTATTATACAGTGCCACATTCTGAACGACAAGAGACACATACTCACCAAAGATACCAACAACAACGTGGCGTTCTGGGATGTCCTGAAGGTAAACTCATCACTGCAATCATCATATTTAATCAATCATTATTATTTTGAACTTCCAGTGACATTGTTGGAGTATTTGTTGGAAATTTCAGGGTGGAAATGTGGCCACAGTTATTTGGTGCTTCAGTCATGAAAATGGATTGAAATGAATGATATTTATGGTTGATATCGTTTTTTTTTTTTAATCTTCAGGCGTGCAAGGGAGAAGACTTGGGGAAAGTGGAATTTGATGAAGAGATTAAAAAACGCTTCAAGATGGTCTATGTGCCAAATTGGTTCTCTGTAGATCTGAAAACTGGGGTGAGTTGCTAACCTGGTCACACAGGAGCTTTTTGTTTGCGTGGCAGTTCGGATTTTTTAAGGACTTTAGTCTCCAGAACGCCTGAGAACCAGATTGTAACTGGTTCAGCAGCCAGGAAAGTAACTTATATTCCTTTTATCAGACTTAAAGTGGTAAATCAAAAACCTTCCTGCTTTGATTCATTCTTTTTGGAGGCAGACACAACTGATTGGCTGTGAAAACCCCAATGTTTTCAATTTCAAATCTGCAAATCCTTATGGAGGCTGCTGTTATTTCATGTTTACGGAATCAGGTCCAAACTAATGGAGACCGTGTCACAGGAGAGAAGAGCAGTTTGTTTTTTAGCTCAGCTTTAGCAACCAAAATGGCAGATCATCTAAAAACAGGAGGTTAATTTGTCTGCTTTATGTTCCTCACTAGTTCTTGTGCTGGGATCAGAAGTTTTATTTTAGAAATATTTCTGTTTTCAGAAATCATATGAATATGAGACGGTGACTGCTGGTCTGGTCAGAGTCTCTTATCATTTAATATGCTGCAAATATCAGCTTTTAATGTTTACTTTTAAACCATTTAGGCTAATAAGGCTTGCTGCTAAATGCACTCAGGGTACAGTGGGCCATTTAGGCCATCTAGAGATAATTTGCAGATTTTTCTCACAACCAAGATTTTCTTTGGTTATCTGCAGCTCTAGGCTTCTTTTGCATCTTATACTTGTGCATGTATCTTTTTTTTTTCCCCCTATAGATGCTCACTATCACTCTGGATGAGAGCGACTGCTTCGCTGCCTGGGTCTCTGCAAAGGACGCCGGCTTTTCAAGTTCTGATGGATCTGACCCAAAGTGTACGTACACGCCATCCTATATAAAAATAAATATGAAACGATGCAGAGCTGCATCTCTGACGTAACGCCACACATTCTGTCATCTCTGCAGTGAACCTGGGTGGACTGCTGCTCCAGGCTCTGCTGGAGTTTTGGCCCAGAACCCGCATCAACCCCATGGATGAGGAGGAGAATGAGGTGAACCACGGTGAGGAGACTGCCGTTTGTCCTTTCACTGAATAATCCTTTCAAAAACAAATATCTCCAGTGATACGCGGTGTGATGCTCCCAGTTAAGCATCCCTGTAGATGTTTGGCCGTTGCTGAGGTGCCTTTGTTTGTTCCTCTACTTGTCTTTTTATCCACTTGGCCTCACACATGAGTTGGCAGCGTGCCTCGGCGTTGTCAGCGAGCGCCGTCTATCCACGGTGTCATTCACTTACAGCAGGATAATGTTCTTGTTCTCACAGTGAACGGAGAGCAGGAGAACAGGGTCCAGAAAGGAAATGGATACTTCCAGGTGCCACCACACACGCCAGTCATCTTTGGTGAAGCAGGAGGCAGAACTCTTTTTAGGTATGTCCGACTATAAAACTGTTACCATGTCAGTTATGGTTAAATGTAGTCATTAGAAAAGTTTGTATTTGACTGCTTTGACTGTGCTTTGTTTCTGATGTTCTGTGTTTTCCTGCTGCAGGTTGCTATGTAGAGATTCAGGTGGAGAGACTGAATCCATGCTGCTGAATGAGACGGTCCCTCAGTGGGTTATCGATATAACTGTAGATGTGAGTATTCCTGCCGTTTCTTTTTTATATTTTTAAATCTAGATGATTCACCTACTTATTTGTATCTCAAATCCCTCCTTCCCATCCACGTTTTGGTAAAACATTTCCCTTCTAATTTCTTCTATCTCTCCTCTAACTCTGGTCACCTAAATAATTAATTGTAATTAGAAAGCCCAAGTGTGTATATTTCATTCTTTCGTTTAGAGAAGTCTACAAAATACACTTTGGTAAATGTGGCTCCAGTTCAGTGCGCGTCCACACCGCTTTTACTGAACCACAGCTTAGAAGACTTGTAGGGAGGAAATTATGATTTTTTTTTCTGTTGCCAAGCAGCACGAAATGCAAACAAACAAACTTTACTGGGATGCGTTCTTAATGTGGGAACACAATAAAAGCTACATGTAAGTGGCAAAAATAAGTCATTTGATTTCAGACAGTGCATTGTTACTATGAACCTATAAACTGTGACAGCCAGCATGCACAACACCAGGATGTTCACACTGAAGTAGCTAAATGTAAATCAGCCATCATTCAGCTTTATTTACAGCTGAGATGCTACATACTGTCCTTACTGAAAAATATCTGTTGGTGCGTCGCAAAATTTATTTATTTTTTATTTAACCAGGAAAGATCCCATTGAGATTAAAAACCTCTTTTCCAAGGGTGTCCTGGCCAAGATAGGCAGCAGCAGATACAACACAGTTATAAAATCACACAGTTAAGACATGATTAATATACGAAAAAAAGAAAAGAAATAAAAAGAACAACAATAATAATAAAATTTACAAGTACAAGTTGTGGAAATGGCCTCAAGAACTTGCAGTTTTGATTTAAAAGCACTTAATGAGATTAACTCAGTTAATCTGAAATCTTTCTGCAACATGTTCCAGGCAGAAGGTGCAGAATAAGCAAAAGCCTTTTTACCCAGCGAACACGTGGAACTGAAAGTAACAGATGATCTTGTGAGCGGAGCGAGTGAAGATCGCAAAATGCAAGAAAAGATGGAATTTAGATGTTTAAATGATTGCCAACTCTGGTTATTATTCACTGTCACTCAGTGTAACAAAAAAACTATAAACTGTTAAAAAACTGGCCAACTATTTTAATAATTATCCCCCGCCTCCACGAAGTGGAAAAGGGGGATATAGGTTTGGCCTCCGTCCGTCCGTCCGTCCGTGCGTCCGAGATGAAGGGGACAGCTTTTCTCGGAAACTATTACAGCTAGGATTACAAAATTTAGTGTGTAGCTTCACACCATGGACACCTTGATCAAGTTCGAAAATGAGACCTGTGCGATAATATTTAACAGTTATGGCCCTTGATCACTATTTTGGATATAGACTCATAGACATCACATGTGGCGGGGGGGATGTTGATGACCATGTCGTCTTGTTCTTTTTATTTTTAATTGATAAAGTCCAATTCAAATATTTTTGATTTCTTTACTCCTCAGTGACGGTAGACTGAATATCTTTAGTGGATGTTCTGAAACACTGATTGACATTCTCCTAAATACCAGACTAATTGATTCATCAAGAACGTAGTTGACAGAGTAATCGATAATAAAAAAAAATTCTGAGAAGTTTTATTTGGCCCCCAAAATATCTTGTTTTCAATGTCGTGGCCAACACATCAAATCTAGCCGAATTGAATACGATCCTCAAGTAACTCTGTTCTCACAATCACACATTTGCCAGCATTTTGTGTCTGTTGTTAATTGTATTCTAATATACTGAAAAAAAGAATTCAGACTTTAAAGGTTTTATCATTTAGTTTTTCTGTGGAAGTAACTTACGGCATGTTTGCACTGACATTGTGTTTCCTCCATGACTTGACACGTGCGATTCTTCTTCTTCTATTCCAGAAAAATATGCCCAAGTTCAACAAAATCCCATTCTACCTCCAGCCTCATTCTTCCTCTGGTGCAAAAACTCTAAAAAAGTGAGTTGCACTTCAGAAAAAGCATCACCTGCCCTGACATTAGTTCACTAAGTCCTGCAGCAACCCACCTGATGTTTTACCTTGTGTTTGCTGCGCAGGGATCGTTTGTCTGCCAGCGACATGCTCCAGGTGAGGAAGGTGATGGAGCACGTCTACGAGAAGATCATCAACCTGGACAACGAGTCGCAGACCACCAGCTCCTCAGCCAACGACAAGCCTGGAGAGCAGGAGAAGGAGGAGGACATGGCCATGCTGGCTGAAGAGAAGATCGAGTTAATGTGTCAAGACCAGGTGGGCGCCAACGCTGATTTTTACTTTAAGGCCAGACACTGCAGAAACGTGTTCGTTTAAATGCAGTGATCAATGGTGAAACCTTTTAGCAGACTAGTGAAAAGAAAACATCCTAAATGCACGTTTAGGTGCTGATGTTGACTCATTTTCACTGCAGCAGCTCCTCAGTGGAAACAGAACAACCACGACCAGCAGCAGATGAAGTCAAAAATGTCTTTAGTGCAGTTGGACAAAAGTAGAAAGTCATACATCACAGAAAACAAGACAAAACCAAAATCCAGTGAAATTCGCTGGATTATGGTTGATTTTTTTTCCCCCCCCGAATGTTCTTAAAGAAGCTTTTTTAGCATTTCTTTTTTTGCACCAAAAAGTGTTCAAAGATTTCCCAAAAATGTTGAAAATGTAGAAGTTTTCATTGTGAAAATCTAATTTTTTTTTCACAATTTCAAACTTTAAAACGGCTCGACACGAGGGTTAACACAAAAATTTGTCTTATTCTAAAAAAAACACAACCGTTTTTACCTGTAGTGTCTCCCCTTAATAATTTCACATTTCTATCATGGAGCCATCCTGTAATCAGCACAACTTTGTCCTTCATTTAACTGACCCGTTTGTTTCTTTTTTCTTTAAATTCCCAGGTTCTAGATCCCAACATGGACCTGCGAACAGTTAAACATTTTATCTGGAAGAGCGGAGGGGACTTGACGCTTCACTATAGGCAGAAGTCCACGTGAAAGTCCTGATTTTTAAAAACCAGAACTCTTTGTCATTTGCCAATCACCACCCACCTCTGACATGTAGTACCCTAAACCCCATTGTGTGGTCAAGAGTCGCGGTATCAGTGCGAACCCAGTGAAATTTGTGAGGACGTGGCTCATGGTGTATCATAGGGAACTGACCAGAACAGGCCGGCGCAGCCAACAGACCCCTGAAGGATCAGTGGTCCATATTGGTTTTTTTTTTTGTTTTTTTTACAGTTTCAAGAATGGACTTTAATGTTTTCTCCAGGTCTCAACTTTTTTTTCAAGGTCTTTGACTGCTGTTTATTTTTTCCCCCCTCGTCTTGATTGGCATTTTATTTCGAAGCGACTGAAGTTCCACTACATGTTTGTGTCTGAGTGTGTGTGTGCACATGGATGTAGTAGACTGTTTGTTCTAGTACATTCCACAAACTGTCCTCGCTCTACAAACACTCTGCACCTGCCTCAGCAGCATCACCAGTTTAGGAGTGCACTCGGTCTCTGGGTAGCGTCACAGCCCCTCAAAGAAACCCTCGTCTGTTCTGTTGTCGACATCTTAACTTGAACTTAGACATCTAATTATTGCAGAGCTTGAACCTCATTGACAGAAGCACTTGTATTTGTCTTTCATTTTTAGCTGTGCTGTTCTCAATGAAAGGAATGTCCTTTTTTTTTTTGTAAATATGTGTACAACTTTTTTTTGATTTAAATGAATTTCTTTTTGGTTTTGCAGCCGTTTCATTTTGTTCCTGTACAGTTTTACTTAAAAAAAAAAAAAAAAAACAGTTATTTTTCCAAATCCCTAGAGCACATTCATGATCATGGAGGTTATTCGACTTGGATGTTAAAATTTTTTGGCATTTTGTCGTATTCACTGCAACCCAGAAATTGCAGTTTAGTCTGAAAAATGTTAGTAGTCGTCCAAGTCATCTTAGCAATTGGGGAAATTATATATAAGGTATATATCTTTAACAATAACTCATGCTTACATGCTCTGAGCAGTGACTTTGATGACGGTGAGGGCTGTTCCTAATGTATATTTCATTTAGAATCAATAGGAGTTCAATATAACTTGAAGGGGAGAGAATCTATGAACATTCAACCACTGTGGGGAAATTCACCAAAGTGAAATAAACGCTAACACTGATTTCTCTCTTGGTGTGCCACCAAGCAGAAGAACAACACATCTTTTCATTGTAAATCTTCTGGAGTTTTTTTTTTTGCCATGACGAGTGTGTGTGTGTGTGTGTGTGACGCCATAGCGGGGAGGGGGGGTGCATCGAGGGAGCGCTAATTGGCCAAAAACAGGATGTGTACCATAATCAGGCCATAACTCTGCAATATCCCTTGTTGTAATAATTTGTGAAATATGTATATTTTAGGCATTAAAAGAAATAAATTGGAATGATTTAACAAAGATTTATGGGGCTTATAAATGGATGTTGTAACGTGTTCAGCTGCTGAGTGTGAAATAAGAAAAACAAGGGACTTTTTTTTTTTTTTAAGTCAAGTGATATAATTGTTTAACCATCAAAGATTCACCCATTTCACATTCATCAAAAGACTCTGCACTCATTCCTAATAAAACATACAATTCATTGATAAAATATCTGCAAAAATACTTCTTCATTATTTTACACACGAGCACCTACTTTGACGATAAAAAACATTAAAGACGCCCCCTAGAAAGAACAACAGTTACTCATCCAGAGTCTCACTATGTGACCAGACTTCTTACATTTATCAAATGCGTGTCCTCTATTGGATTTACACTTGTCTAGTGTTGCATAGATCACAGAAATTACAAAGGGCAAGATTACATTGAATAGACATGGGGATGTAAATCTAGCTATACAGCAGTAAAAATATCACAATCTACGTTGCTGGAAAAAATCTAGATAAAAACAGTGTTTAAAACATGCTGACCTCACCGACTCTGGTGTAAAAACGTACTGACCATTTTAATTCAGCACAGTTTGACAAATATGTCCCTCATTCCACAGCAGAAGCCCTTTTCAAATCCAACACAGGAGACAAACTACTGCTCCATGTATTCTTGAATTATCTGGGTTATCATCAAACATTTAAAATGACATCAAACTGCACCGCTGCAAAGACAACTCATTTAAAACTGCCAACAGTCCAATAGCTTCAAAAACTGTAGTAGTGTTCGGGGTACGAAGGTGCAGCTACTGCTTTGCAGTACTAAATGCAAGTATTTTTCTTTGGAAGCATTCAAGTATTTATGACATTAGTGTACCAGAAACAAAATCTAATCACCCGTATAAATCTAATTTTGCGCCGAGCACCAAAATCAATCTGACCTTTTTGGTTCACGGATAATCAGTAACTGTAAATTCTCCCGTACAGAATGAACAGGATGTCACTACAGCGCCTGGAAGGGTTTTTCTTATTCCATGTTAATGCTATAACCAAGTAAGACAGACTAGCAAAATAACATCACACAGGGCACATTTCCTCTTGTGTCTATCCTCTGTAGTGTTTCTTTAACCCTCCTGTTGTCCTCATTTACAAGCACCAGAAAATATAGTTTCTTTGTCTGAAGAAAATCCAAAAATTCTGCAAAAAATTCCCCAAATTTCTAGAAAGTTGCAAAACCTTCAGGAAGAAAATTCCAAAAAATCCTAGAAAGTTTCCCTTAAAAGTTTCATTAAAAAAAAAAAAAAAATCCCCCAAATTTGCCAAGAAAATATTTTCAAAAAATGAGTAAAAATCTTCCCAAAAAATCCAAAAAAATATCTAAATTGATTACATATATATCAGTAAAGCTTCTAATATTTTCTTAAGAACATTCACAAAAAGATTTTTTGTGAATGTTCTTAAGAAACATTTTTAACATTTTTTTCCACCAAAAAATGTTGATAATGTGGACATCACAAGTTTCACTGTGAGTATATATATATATATATATTTTTCCACATTTTCAAATTTTAAGACGGGTCCATTTTGACCCGCAGGACGACACGAGGGTTAACACCAACTATCAGTGATTGTCAGCTTAACTTTTCATCTTCCTGAATGGCCTGATGCAAGCTTACTCAAAATGGGACTCGTCTGGTTCCTCTTCTGGCTCGTCCTCATCGTGCTCGTGGTCACACTGGTGAGCAGCAGACTCTACAGACTCCTCCACTGAACCCTGAGCTTCCTCGATGACTTGAGAAGGAGAATCTTCTGTGGTGAGCTCATCAGCAGCTAGATGTGGGATGAGACCAACAGGAGGTGGACAGGGAAGGTCTTCAGCCGGCTCAGAAAGCTCAGCTGGAGGGTTGAGAGACTCTACAGGAAGAGACGTGTCACCCAGAGGTGGACTTTGGCTGTTGCTGGGTTCAAGATGGAAGCTTGAGGACTCGGTGATCAGGTCAGATGGTTCAGCTGGTGCGACACCTGAATCAAACAGAGTCTCAGTGGAAGCCAGAGTGTGGTCCATGACCGCCAGGGAGCTCGGCTCTTGTGGCTCAGTCTGGTTCTCAGCTGATGATGAGAGCAGAACGCTGTCCTCCAGCTCCTCTGCACAACAGGACATCAGATATAGTCAGGAATAACGTTTAAAGGTAGTGGAGGGAACTGCTTTAATACACAACATTTTCCTCTTCCAATGTATTAATTTTTGCCAAAAGAATCAACCAGTTCAGATTTGTCCAGTGTCAAATATTGTTATTTTGTCAGAACCAGTGGCATCTCAGAGACACAGACAGGTCAAAGGACACAACTGATTTGTTTTACAGTGCTTCAACATACAGAGACTCAGCCACACTGACAGGATTTATAAAGGACTTCTACATTTAAAACAGATTAGAAATCCATCATGAGCAGAACTGTTCTCATCTTACTGTTCAGGTTTTCAGGAGCTGACATCTATACTACCTGTGCCAATACTGGACACATTTAGACATTTCCTCTTAAGGAGGTGGTTGGGTATGGGTGGCAAACGTTGTAGGACTTTCACCCTCATCAGAATCAGCTTTAATTTTAGTTCAGCAGTGGCTAGTTAAGTAGGCCTACGAAGCTAAGGCTGCAGAGGCTTCGTAGTCACCCCGACATCCAGGCTTCTCTGGGAGATGGGAGTGAGTGGTTAGGCCTACCAGCAGGCAATCGAGGAACTCTCCAGTGCCGCTGTAAAGGGAAGTCTGAAAAGGACTCCACTTGGGCCTTTAAGTGAGTTGATGGCATCTAGGAGGTGAACCCTCTGGAGGTGTCGTGGGCCTATCAGCGAAACACCGAGGAAGGAGGGCGAACACGTGATAACCCAGAGGATGAACTCACTCCCTGGACCATCTCACAGAATCTTAGGCGTCTCATTATGCAAGAAGGGAAATCAACATCTCGTCCTACACAACAGATCCAACAATGGCTAGTTAAGAGGTTTAATGAAAGTTTCGGGACGCATCAGACCTCCAATAGTCGTGCTTTATTTGCATAAAGTTGGCGTCTAAATGAGCTAGTGAGCAATGGAACGCTAACAGATTGCGATGCGGGACGTTTTCCATAGACGACGAATGGAAAGACGGATCTTGTGGAATCATACTGTAGTGTGAACAAGCTGATTTTGCAATGAACAGTGTGAGCGGTTAAAAACGATTTAACAGCATATGGAAAACTATCCAGCGTATTTCATTCATTTTAATAATTAACTGATTACGCATAATATGGCTGAGTATCTGTTAAGGAACCTGTTCACATTTTGCATCTCTGCCCTGGACACTGCTCTGAACTGCTGCTTTGTCAACTTACCAACGCCAGATATTTCACTGTCCTTCTCCTCATGCATGGCCAGTGAAGTGTTGGTCATGTCGATGGAAGACACGGACAGTTCCAGCCTGTCCACCAGATCTGCAGGATCGGGGCTCATCGCTGCTACTTCAGAATCGGAAAACCCTGGAAATAAACAGCACCACACACACACGAGGATAACATTTTAATGAACAGAGTGAGATGCTGAGGTGACCACAGTCAGAGCCTCTTAAATGACCGGACACAACATGTGAACTGACCGGGGTCCATGACTCTCTGGATGGGTGGAGGTAGAGCGGCCTCCTCGAGGGTGACCTGCTCCAGGTCCAACAAATCTTCACTTTGGCTTGAAGCTGCCATCAGAGGTGTCTGGAAATAAACAGATAAGACAAAAGCTTAACATTGGACAGCTACACCTTCTCAAATGTGAAAATTTGCAGCAATTTACAGTTTTCTTTCTCATCCATATTTCACCAACATTATCTGATAGGACCAGACAGGAATTACAGCAGAAAGAGCAGTGGAGTTTGTATGCATTAAACTGCAATAAACTGTGTAGAAGAAGCCAAAAACAAAACCAGTTTTTTGTCAACATCTAAAAATTTTGGAGAAGTGGAAAGAAACTACATTTTGGCCCAAAAATGGAGAAATCAGGAGCTGTAGGTATTCTTTCATGTCAGCTGGTGTTGGACATGTTTCATGCTGTCTGCTGACAACGACAACAAAAGAACAGAAACAGCTGATCAGTCACGTTAGTTAAATGTCTGCTGTGTCAGAACGTATTCAGAATGGATGTTTCCATCTCCCATTCTGTGCATTAACTCTTCAAAAAGTTAAAAACCACTTTAACCAAGTGTAAAAACATCTGTGCAAAACTACGGATGTCAATGCCATTTCTGTTACCTTTGTCTGCTGTGATACTCCAAAATGTGCAAAAAATACACGATACAGGAACACAGCTACTGATGGAGACATTTACCTCCGTGTATCCGTGTGTAGGCAGCTCTGGAGGAGACGGTTTCTCCTCAGGAACTGGGGTGGGAGGCTTCACTGTCGATACTTCAGGATTTGCAGGGATTCGGTGCAGGTAGCCGTAACCAATGCCGCAGCCCAGACTGAGAACAAACACTTCAGTTGGTTTAATCCAGTTATGAGACCACCAAACTGACAATTTGCACGTTTTAAAGCACCAATCAATTCTGTACAACTGGTAACAGCACATAAGTCCAGTGAGGTTTCTGTCTACCCTCAGATGATTGAACAGTAAGCACATTCATTTGAAATAAAAGAAGCTATCTGCACATACCTTTCTCTTTATGTAGCAACTAAATATTTTGTCTAATAGTAAAATGTTAACATCAGTGTAAGAAGAATGCCACAAATGCAAAGTACAGAACAGTAAGGGACAAATATGAACCTATTAAAGGGAAAAATGCATTGGTATGAACAGTTCAGTCGTGATAAATTCCTGTGTGTTTTTATTGTCCTGTACCTGCCCTCTCCTCCCCACGCTCCGTTGGGTGTCACCACCACCTCCCTGCACACATCTGTTTGTGTGTTGTACACCAGCAGCTTTAGGGGTTTCCCTTCATGAGCTTCAATCAGCGAGAAGAAGTCCTCGGACTGGAAATCAAGATCGGCACAACTTTTAAAAGTTTGTTTCCTCATGTGCAAGTAATACACTAAACATGATCAAACATTTAGCACACAACAGGGAATGAACTTAATGTATGCAGGGATGCATGAAAATGAGTCTTACATCTTGCAACACCTGGTCTGCTCCAACAATGTAGTCACTGTGGGACTGAAGCCCCGCCAAAGCAGCAGGTGAACTGGGTTCCACATCCTGCAAATAAAACATGAAGCTATAATGTGTTCATGGATCTACAGGCGAATATTATGCACAAGCCAATCACTTTTCATTGTATTCTGACGATGCAACTCACCAGGACGTGCCAAACGTTCTCATTGGCTCCTTGGTAGCTGCAGAAGCGAACACTGGCCCCCAGCAGACCCTGACCTCCCCACATGCTGCTGGGCACCACCTCCAGCTCACGAACTGTTGTGGTCTTAGTGCTGTACACCTCCATCTTCACCACTTTCTCCATGTTGGCTTTCAGGATCTCCTTCAACAGGTCATTTTCCTCATTCTGGCAAACAGTAACGAAACCAGTGAAGAAACTTAAAATGTAGAAACAAAGCATTTGTTTACTTTCTGTTTTCATATTCCTTAATAGCGTTGAAGAAATTTCACTCTTAGGCCTTCGAAGTTTGCTGCAGTGGGGTGTTTATTGGTATTCAGGCATACAGTGGGCTTAACAACACAGAGCGTGAGTCTGTGAAGGGAAGCCAAACATTTTCAGAGTCCACATTTTATAGGGATGGTCAGAGAGTGGGTCAGAGGATAGGGAAGTTGCTGTATGTAAATACAGAGTGAATAGGGGTTAATTTGCGTATGGTTGCTAATTAGTTACAGAGGGTAAGACAACAAAGAACAAATGGTAACTGAATCAGGAGGTCTGGGTAGGCAGCAAAAGGTAAGCGATGAGAGGTCTGGCAAACAGTTCCAAATAGCAAAGGTGCTACAACAAAAGGTAAGAGGAGGGCCTGACAGACAGCAACAAATAACAATAGATAAAAGAATTGTGGGTAACCGTGGGAAATGGAATGAAGGGATGACACGTGACACTAGAAGGTATCTATAGCTAAAGGTGTGCTATTCTCTTCATCTGTAGTTGATCTAAAACTAATCCTTATTCTCTGACTATCAGTAAACTTACGAGTCTTTTGTAGTCAAGAGACAGAATGAAGTCAAAGAAGGGCTGTAGTCCAGCATTTTCTGCAGGGGAATTTGGCTGCACCTATAAAAACCAACACAAGAAACATGTTACTTATGATGCAATTAAAACATGTCAAAAATAAAACAACTGCCAGTACATCTGTAGAGGATTTCAACCATAACCTCCTACACTTACTACCTAAATAAAACTGTTAATAGTTTAGTCAACAGGGGCTGCATAACTGCAAACTCATAGCTTTGACCAACAAACAGTCCAAAATTCAAAGCAGAGAAAAGCAGCAAAATCTAAAAGGTTGAACAACTGATCTCTTGTGATCGATTTATCAGATAATTGACTGATCATTTCAGCACCACCTTACTCTAATCAAGCACACAGTCATTCTGTATTTTGCTACTGCATGACATGGTTGAAGTAAAATGAGTCATTGGCGTTTAGTCAGCCTTTATCTCTTTTAACCTGCCCTCCAGCTGAAAATTATTTCCACTAAATGTCTCCTGCAGTTTCACGTTAAGAGCTACAGAAGCTTAGGGGACTCGGAGCTATTGCAACAATTTTATTTGAGACAAGCTAGAATTCAAGCGTATTTCTGAATATTTAAGAAGATAAACTAATTCTCCCGTTGCATAACACTGTCCACTTGAGACAGCAGGTCCTCAGTGCCACCTCATCAGGTTTTACCGGTGGATCTGCCCTGACTACCGAGCTAGCTGTCTGTTAGCATTCAGTCACATCCCATGATAAGCTGCTGAACACGCTGTTCCACTTTCAAAACAAGCGGCCTAATTTCAGAAGTCTTACTCCGTGAACGTGATATCCATACGTCCCTCCCTCGGATGCTTCTGAGCTCTGAGATAAACCCATTTCGGTCAAGAACTCTTAAATATTATTGTTATTTTAAAAAAATCGACTCAGAACTATCACTTTTGACACATCGCGGCCATCTTGTTTGCAGCCCAAAACAATCGAGCATCGCTGATGTCGAACAGGGACGCCGGATCTACACTGAGCATGCGCACACCTCAATGTTAATATTTTTCAGAATATCTAACATTTGTAAAAGTTACAAATATTTTTGAATTGATCATATTTTAATATTTATTTGATTATTATTTTAAATTGTCAAAATATAATTGAGGGACTTGCATACATTTTTTATTAGAAGTTAAAAAACCCCGAATGTTTTTCATGTTCATTATGATCATGTCTTCACATATTCCATAATTATTTATTATGGAAACAATCACTAATCAAGAAAAAATGACTGGATATCACTAAAGTGTCAACTAAATAACCTTCCGAACTGAATAACATCCACCTTGTAATTAGCTCAACAGAGAAATCTGGGTGTTTTTTTTTTTGGTTTTTTTTTCTTTGTAATGGCGAATTTAGTTGAAAGCCCTGCGTCAGACTGGCGACCTGTCCAGGGTGTCCCCTGCCTTCGCCCGAGTCAGCTGGGATAGGCTCCAGCACCCCCCGCGACCCTAGTGAGGATAAAAGCGGTGTATAGAGGATGGATGGAATTTAGTTGAAAACGACTTTTCGGCCACTGATATAATTTGTTATTGTCCATATAAAATTTGTTATATTACTAAAAAAATAGCTGTTATGATTATCTGAACCTAATAAAAAGAACACAAAACAATTTTCGAATCAGCTCATTTTGTTATTGTTTAATAGGTGGTTAGAAGGTGGTTGTTATTAAATTGGGACGATTATTTAGTTGAGATTTTAGTGATATCCAGTCATTTTTAATAAGTGATTGTTTTCATAATAAATAATAATGACATGATCATATTAAACATAAAAACATTAGTTTTTTTTTTTTAATTTTTACTTTTCACTAAAATGTATGCAAAATATATCCCATGGACTTCAAAAGTCCCTCAGTTATATTTTGACACATACAGACTAACTGCAGTGCAGTGGGACATTTTAGACACCTAAGTCATCAATAATGTGATTGACTACACTTGTTCCATTTACATAATGTAGAATAAAACTGCCTGTTTCACCATAATATTTGATTTTTGCCTCTACAGGCACATTTCCCCCCTAAATGCAGAGAGCAATTAATTTATTGTTGACAATAACTGGTTAATCCTTGTAGCTCTATTAAACAATTCGTATTGTGATGGCTCGCTAGCAGACACATAACTATAAAGAAAACAACTATAAAGCTTTTCAAATCTACACATTAACTGGGAAAAACAAGAAAACTACTCGAACGTACCAATAGAATACGCCATATTATTTATGCAATATTTTCAAATAAAGTTGTATATTTTTAGCCTGAAAGGTGTTGCCAGCCTGTCATCATATATTTTGGGCATATATTTGATTCTAAAGCTTTCATTGGCTGATACCAAGTTAGATACTGGAGATTGAAATAAATAACAATAACCATTGCTTTACCATTGCTCCCACTACTTTCTGTCTGCTCAGTGTCTGTTTCTTGTGTGAAGTTGCCACACAACAAACAAATGTGAAACCAGTGATTAAATAAATAAAAATGTTTTATTTTATTCCTCTAACACAGAAATATTCTAAACATTGTTAAGCACATAATGGATAATCCACCGCAAACCCGGCAGTCGCTGAAAGTCCTTCACGAGTGGATTCATCTGCTTACATGTTGTTACTTTCCAGCAGCATACGGGTGTTTTTATTGATATTTTTGGACGATGTGCTCTTGAAATGGTAACTCTGCGTTGCTCCTCCCTTTCTTGACTTTTGGTAACAGGACTTTTAAAAATAATTCATACTCTGCATCCATCAGAATCAAATATTGTCGGTGGTCATGATAAAAAAAGAAATTAAATATGTCAGAGATCATTGTTTAAGTTTAGTAAATAAAAAACAAGACATATATTAATTACTCAAGTGTGGTTTCTTTTAAAAACAAAGGCAAATAATTTTTAGGGAATAGAAAAAATATCCAGCTAAGTAAAAATATGTTATCAATCATTCTTTGTACATTTAATTATTATTACAAATACATAAAAGCAGTGCTCTTTACATTGTTTTCTCTCATACAGCTTCTTTTAACAGCACAACAACTCCTTAAATCAGCTACAAAAGCTGGATATCTGCTCTGTGCTCGGGTCGGTCAGGCCGATCAGAGACTCCAGGAGGTGGGTGCTCGACTCGTATTGTGGCAGATTAACAGAACTGCACAGCTGCAGGTGGCGGAAACTGTCCGGGTGTCTGTGTGCTTTGAAGGAGCTGTGCAGTGGACCAGAGGGGTAGTCGCTGTCAAAGAACTCCAGGTCGGATTCAGAGGACAGACTCAGGTCCATGTACCCTCCTAAGGAATAGTCTACGGTGGGGGAGGGGGTGTTAGGGAAGCCCTCAAGAGAGGCATCTTCAAAGAAATCTCTGGCTTGGTTCGCATTTTCATCCAGATAATCTGTGACTGAGGTCCGGCTGATATTGTCTGTGAGTGCTGTCCGTGGTCCCACACTGTCAGTAGTTGTGCTGTGAACTGCAGAGCTGCTGCTGCTGTGCTGCATCAGTGGTTCTATGCGCCTCAGTTGGCTGCACGAAGACGAGTAATTATTATTTTCACAGAGACTAAGAGCATGGTTCAACCCTCCATCAACGTCAGGAAGATTCGGACTTCCGTTGAGGTTTCCTCCAGACTCAGAGTCAGAGGAGGAGCAGGAGGATTCGGTCATGTCGCTGCTGCAGCTGTTCTCCTCCACGGCCAAACGCTCTGGGATGAAATGGAACGATGGAGCGGTGGGCATGGTGACAGGAAGCCCGTCTTCCTCCAAACTAAACCCAAATGGACAGCTCTTGTCCTGTTCACTCTGCTCCAGGTGCATCTCATCCTGGTCCTCGTACTCCTGGAGCTCCTCTGGAAGTCCAGTCTGCTCCTCTGGGATGAGCGCTTCATCCTGGATTCGCCTCTCCAGTTCGAGTCTCATGACCGTGTGGATGTAATGTGTCTGAACACGCCTGGAGTCGAACTCAATGCGTCCCTGAGTGTTTCCACAGCTGTCCTTAGTGCAGCCACATGGGAAGCTAAAGCGGTCCACCTGTATGTCCAAGAAAGTACACAGAGAAAATGAGAATTTTTTGGCATTTCTGGTTGATAAACAAAAAGATAATCAACATCCATAAGAACGGAATTCCAACTTAAGTCGAGGACCCCCTGTACCAATTCATCTAGGTGATGCAGAACATGCCTTCAATTACAGTATATCTAATTTTACCTCATTTTTGGCACACTGAAATAACTAGCTAAAAGTAAATGATAATCAGTGCATTACAGTAGATAAACAGTATGGTAAAATCTCAAATGTTGGACTAGTTTCTACTGTTTGTCACACTATATACTATCAGACTGCACCCCACTGTGCAACTGATGTATATCAGATGTGTAGCAACCTCAAACTACAATTTCACATTCAAATATGTTCAAATTTCCGATGCTAAAAATTTAACATTACATCCACTCACACAATAAGATGCACTACAGAGACTTATCCCGGCCAGATCAGGTTTGCACAACAACTATATCTGCAGTGACGACGTGTTGTACCTGACACTTGATGCCTGCCAGACTACATGCGCAGGTCTCTGGTTCACAGAAGCCCTGGCAGTCACATCCACAGGCCTCTCTGGAGAGTCTCAGGTCGTGAAGCTGCCTCTTCTCCTCCTTGTCGATGTGCTTCACCCCTGCTGCCTGCAGAAGAGCTTGTCGCTGTTTGGAAGAGAACGGGAGAAGGAAACCTCGATCGTCCAGCTCAGCGTCACTGATGTGAAAGTCAGAGTCGCCGTCTGGGATTTGATCCAGAGTGAGTCTGTCTGCATCTCGCTGGTCGATGGCTCCACTGATGATCAACTGGAATCAACACATCAGATACAGTAAGAGAACTGATGCACAGAGAAGGAGTGAAAAGTAGAAAAAAACTAACGTGTACTTACTTTGTGCTTCAGTGCCTCCAACTTCTCCTCTTTCCGTCTTTGTCTGAGCTTCTCTCTGCGTCTGTGTCGCTGTTCCAGTGCATGCTCTGCCACCGTGTACCTGTGGAGGGCGCTGTGTCTCCTCACCATGCCCAACGTTGCACCTCCACGGCTGGGAACGCTGGTGAAGCCTTGGCAGTGCTGGAAACTGAAAACAGTCACCTGATCGAAGCGAACGTTGCTCCGTCCACTCGCAAGCTTTGGCCTCTTGAGGATGGACTGAACTGATCGGAAAAGAAACACACAAAAAAAAAAACATAAATAGAGGCCCAGCTGTAAAGTGAGCATCTGGGTTAAAACAAAATGTTGACACTCTCCCAGAAGGACTCCTGCACGCTCAAAGTCTGAGGTGAATGCTTCACAAATACACACAAAGTGCTATTTTGACGCACAGCAGGAGTATTTTAAGTCCATATTTAACTTTAAGTACGATTCCTAGAAGTAATTCCTGGATGCCTGAAATAAATGCAGGCCTTGACCTCTGCCACAGGCTTTGTAGGTCTCTGAGCGGCCACTAGAGGACACACTGCAGGTGCTTCAATACAGTTGCTAGGGTCAATACTTGAACATACATGTGGAAAGGAAATACCAGGAAAGGGGGTCTCCTGCAACAATGGACAGATCAGCAGCACAGGGAGGCAGAGAGAAGCAAACCAGCGTCTGGCTGCTGTCATTCGGAGGCTTAGCAGACTGCAATTAGACAGTCTCGTTTTGAATATCCATCAAGTCACTGTTTGGTGTAACAGGTGACTTCAACAAATTGTCTGACCTTCACAAATAACTGAGGCTGAGCTCTGGTTGCAAAAGTCGGTAAACAACTGCGACCGGCTGACTAAGCTCGTCTCGGCTGCTTTGTTTATCTAAACTCTTCCACAGTGAATCTATTAAGCCTGGTGCTTATAGCAGAGACCGTGTTTTTCCTGCTGACCAGATTACTGTAAAGTTTCTGAAAACATCCTTCTAACTCTGTTTGTTTGCACACCAGACTCCACAACTGCGCGTGTCTCTCTCCGTCCTCTTTTTTCTCATTCCTGGTCCTTTGGCCGTCCTGGGACCTTTCACTCTCCTCTGGCTGTCAGAGTCTCATTCCAGATATTCTGGATCTTTCTCCTCTGGGACAATCTGCTTCTCCTCTTGTCTCACTTTTCTCTCATGTGCATGTTTTTACTTCCTTTATATACATATACGGCGTGTCTGAGTTTTGTTTCTTGTATGTTGGTGTAGTTTGTTCTTCTCCTCACCTGGAAGTAGCTCCATATCCTCCAGGATCCATTCATCATTCATTTTTTTACAGCCTATTTAGAAGTCTACCAGCCTACTGCATGAGCAATTATTGTTTGTATTTCTATTGCAATAATTAAACTGCATTAATCAGCATTCATTCTGATGCAACTGTGACCTCTAGTGTTACATTTTAATATTTATTTTTCATTATTTTCCTCTTTTTAGCTGTATATTACAGATCACAAAGATAACAACAGGTTTGCTATTCTTTTTTTTAAACCCTAACAGTTCAGACTGTTCAGAGATGTGCAGCTTTGTGATACCTTAATAAAGACGTTCACTATAACTCGTTTAACCTTCGTGTCGTTCTGCGGGTCAAATTGACCTGTTTTAAAGTTTGAAAATGTGGGGAAAAAAACATATATTTTCACAGTGAAACTTCTGAGGTCCACATTTTTAACATTTTTGGGAAATCTCTGAACATTTTTTTGGTGGAAAAAAAGAAATGGTAAAAAGGTTTCTTAAGAACATTCACAAAAAAATCAACCAAAACAAAGCAAAATTTGCTGTATTTTGGTTGATTTTTTTGTGGATGTTCTTAAAGAAAATAGTAGAAGTTTTACTGATACATATGGAATCACTTTAAATATTTTTAGAATTTTTTGGAAGATTTTTATTCATTTTTTGAAAATATTTACAAGAATTTTCTTGCCAAATTTGGGGGATTTTTTAAAAATAAAACTTTCAAAGGAAGCTTTTAAGGAATTACTGGAATTTTCTTCCTGAAGGTTTTGCAAATTTTCAGAAATATGGGGAGTTTTTTGCTGGATTTTTTTCAGACAAGGAAGCAATTTTTTTTTTTTTGCCTGTAAATAAATGACAACAGGAGGGTTAAAGAGACCCAGCATTCAAATCGATGCCACAACTTCCTATCGCCTAGGCAAATGATCTACACAATTGCACAGACAGGCAATTCATTCTCTGCGTTTCTATTATCTAGAACTGGCCTAAGGTTAGCGTTTTCATATCAGTCAGTCATAACTGTGCTGCTGTGGGGCGATAAGAGATACTCCTATAAAACACTGATGGGAAAATGGGCAGATAAGGAAGAGGTTTGCATTATTTGAAAGACGCAGGGGAGGGGAAAAAAAACGGTGGTTTGGAGACTTACTGGGCAAACCGGTGGATGAAGAAGGACTGTGAGGTGTGAAATCTTCAGACAAGCTGCCCTCCCCGTCTGACTCCCCCTCTGAGGAGGCAGGGGAGGAGAGGGAGGAGGGAGGAGAGGGGGAGGAGGAGGAGGAGTAGCTGGGATTTTCATCCACCTCTGCGAACTTTCTCTTAAGGATGCCTCTCATTTTGTGGCTGTGGTGGCTGATGTACATTCTGCATGAACACAAAAGGAAAGATTTAAATAATTAAGATGCTACAAATGCTCAGATCAAGAACCTAAAAAGGAAAAGCCGTGCACTGTGTGATTTATCCTAAGAGCAGCACTTGTTTCCAACACTCATGAGACATTACATGAGTCAATAATTAATTTATCAGTTCAGTAACAACAATATTTTCCCACGTCTGCTGAAGGCAACAAATGTTTTCTGCAGGTACTGAAAGTGACAGCTGGAGGAATGAGAGTTCATTACTGTGAAAAGCTGCTTCTCTGCTGGTCCAGCCGGTTTCAGGCCGCAAGTTTGTTTAGGCTAATTATATCTTGATACTGATTATCCAACAAACTGAGGTTCTATCAGTGTACGAATGTGAACTCAAGTCCTACTTTCATTTACAACCAGCTGAGAACTTAAGAGTAAAAAAAAAAAAAAAAAGTATAAAAATCAACAGCTCTTCTTTTTTTTCTCCCCGCAGAGTAATTAACATTCCAATGATTCCTTGAGTTTTTTGTGAAGAATACGTGGAAATGGACCATCCAATGGGTGTAGGCTAAAGGCTGGGGGTGTAGTGGTTCAAGTGATTGCTATTTCTGGATATGAACATGGAAAATAAATCCCAACATGAATAATTTGAGGGTTACAAACCTTGGCAAGAGTTTACAAAACTCCTGAGGAATGCTGAAAAAGAGTGTGGTGTCAAGTTGTGGTAAAGAACAAGCTGTTAAGCACAGTATGTTCCAAAAGTGGAGTCAGGCAGCCGTAACTTCAGATTTATTGCTTAATTAGGGGCAGTTATGTTTTTATTGATATGCAAAATATGTTATCAATTTATTTATTCATTGGCTTGGGCTATCGCTGCTGTAAAACTGTAAAATTACTCATTTATTTTTTCTTAAAACTATACTAATTAGCAACAAAAAACCCCAAATGTTTAGTTTTTATCACAGATTTAAGCTAAACCAGCAAATATTCACAGCTGGAGCTGGACAGTTTTTGGGTATTTTAGCTTAAATAAATTCTGATTATTTAATTATCAAGACTAGTTAACTACGCATTTATCTTTTCTCCAGTTAAGTTTAGATATTGTAACAGCTGTGATCATGACAGAGACATGTTTATGTCTGAAATTTGAATAATCACTTTATAATTTGTGTTTTTTTCCAACACTCAGAACCTTCTGACCTGAGGAAGCTCTAAACAGCGTCCTGTCACAACTATTACATAACTGCCTGATCGCAACAATTTCAGCAGACCATTTTACATAATCGCTCCATTTACCTGTGCATAAACAGATGGATGAAGCTAACAAATATGCCAGGTTTCAATCACTATTTCATGTTGTTTTCCATCATTTGTGCCCCCTTCCTCTTTATCTCGAGGTAACTTCTACCATTTAAATGGACTGTTTTTCGGTTAACATTTACTGATATAAACATTACAGGTTTAGCTGCAAAATCAAACATTGTAACACTGTAAATGGAAAAAAGAGCCCAATAACTTGTCAGATATGCAGCAAAAATCTAAGACTAATAGAGTCAGTAAACGCCATTATGATCCAGCAACACCTGACTGAACTTTCTGTCGCGTCCCCAGAGAGAAAACAGGGGGGAAGCTCTCAGCAAACACGAGCCACTGAAACTGTTCAGCATTTGCATCCACCAAGTAAAACACTGACATTTCTTCTTGCCATAAATAAAAAGTAGATGTAAACCACTGAGGGACTCCGTGCACCGACGGTCTAGACTCTGCCACTGCCACTAACACACAGTCAATCAGAGTCCACAGCACAAGGGGCTTCTGATTGTCTGCAGTAAGCAAATATCTTAAACCAGTGAGTGTGTGTGCAGCCAGAGAGAGCAACTTCCTGGATCCATCAGCAAATAGGAGGTGAAACAAGAGACAGCTCAGCTTCTAGTGCCATTACACTGTTTACACAGTTCAGCCCTCTGCTAAATGGGGATATGTAAAGGAATGTCTGCAAAACACCTGCATGCCTGCTCAGTGTTTCCTAAAATAAAAAAAGAGTATTTCTAATGAATACTGCAGTGGACTATTATTATAGCTGCCTCTTGTCCCAATTACATCACATGTATTACATTTAATATCTGACAGGGTAGAAAGACTTCACTGTACGTAGAGGTATCCGCTGAGACCACATCAATAATTTAAAGGTTCAAAGCAGCAGCAGCACAGTGCACGTGCGCGTTCACGTGAAGTAGGAGGGGGACTACAGTGTATTTAATGCACAGGAGTAACTGGCAATGCACTGTAAAAATATGAATGTCATTCAACAGTGTGTAACTGTAATTTCTGTATCAATTTAGCAAAACTTTACAGATAGTAAAATCAGACAGAAAAACTATAAATTTATTTGATGACTGTGAAAGAAATCCTGTAAATAACATCTACATCAAAAACTAGTTTTTTTGCTAAATGTTAATACATTCTATTACTGTTTAACTGTAGAATTACAATATTTTTACTGTCTTTAATTAGCTAAAATATTGCTACTTTTCCTATACTTGCCAGTTTTTGAAAAAAAAAATTCTGTATATTATGGATTAAAAAATGGCGCTGAATTTTTACTGGGATTTTGCAGATTTTCTTGTTTTGTTATATTACAGATAATAAACAACTTTTAATTTACAGGTTCACGGTAAATAACAAAAAATTAAATTGCCAAAACAGTAAATAATGTCCTTTAAAAAAAAATCTGATTTTTAAAAAAATCTTAATTTTAAAAAAAATTGTGTTTTTGAAATGTGTGATCATAAAATTAAACTATTCCAAGTGTATTTAAATCAGAAAAAAATAACATTTTGCAGATAAGTGCCATGATTTTAAATTTCTTTAAAAAAAAAAGTAATTTAATGATTTAATAATAGTAAAAAGGTGTTGTAGAGATTTTTCTTGTTCGTGGAATTACAAATAATATCTAATTACAGAAAAAAGTTGCCAAAACAATAAATAATGTCTGCATTAAACAATAAATATGTATTTTTTAAAATTGTGTTTTTACAATGTGTGATCATAAAATTACATGATTCTAAGTGTATTTAAATCTGAAAAAATAACATATGTGACCGATTTGAATGTTTTTAAAATATGTATTTTAAAGATTTAATAACAGTAAAAATAAACAAAAAAAAAATAACTAGTGTTTTAGAGATTTTCCCTGTTCGTGGAATTACAGATAACATCTAAAAAAA
Source organism: Acanthochromis polyacanthus (assembly GCF_021347895.1). Lineage (NCBI taxonomy): Eukaryota > Metazoa > Chordata > Actinopteri > Pomacentridae > Acanthochromis > Acanthochromis polyacanthus. Next base: position 33,697,204 of record NC_067121.1, read on the forward strand.
AATTAAAAATAATAAAAGAAAAAAAGAAAAAATATAATTGGGATTTGTTTACAAACAATGTGTTCTTTTGCAATGTGCAATCATAAAAATTGCATTATCTTTTCTGTTTTTAAGCCAGCTAAAAAAAAATTACACAGAGATAATTTTTGCATTTTACAGTATTACATTTTTTTGTCTGGCACCCTGGCTGTCATTTTTTGAGAGATGTTCATGTTTTTGTTTTATAGTGTATGCATGAAGGTGGGTGTTTAAATAGTAGAAACATACTAGTATAAGTTAGTAATAATTTCACTATTGTGTGGGGTCACGCTTTAAATCCCTGCAGGAATGTAACGCGGGTGTCACACGGGCTTTTCATTGGAGGAGTGCGGCACTGCTTTCCTGTTTGCCATAATAACAGTCATTAGGCAGCTGACCTCTTCACCTCTGGCGGAGGGACACACACACTGACGACGCTCATGTCAGCCACAATGACAACACTGTTCCCCGCTTTCTTCACAGCACAGACAGTTAAATCCGAGCAAAAACTCCCAAACTGCTACGTGGAGTCGTTCAAGTTTTCCAAAACTACTTTCAACCTCCGTGTCAGTGCTCATTTTACACGCTAGCTGCTTTTGTAATTAGCCGCATTTCACTGAAATCTACGTAATGCAACATAACGCGAAGTGATACACGTAAAAAAATAAAAACATTACTGACAGTGACCCAGACAGCGGTTGTTTTAAAGACTTACTCACCACGAAGTAAAAGGTAGCATAATAGTGACAAAAAGGGCGCTGAATTTGACACGAAGTTTGGGGTCTTGTCGTCGGTCCAGCCAGCTGAGCATTGTGCGTCCGCCTGTGTTTATGTGCAGCTACACAGTAGTACCAGTGTGAACATGAGAGGACTGGCTGGGAGCTGCCGAAGACACGCGAAGCAGCAGCAAGATAATTCACCACCCGGAACTGAGTTGTTATACTGCACATGCGCACAACCTCCGCGCTCGCAAGCTAATCCTCCGAAAAGTCAGTTTACAAGCTAAAAGTATCACAGCTATGTTGTATTTAGCTCCATGGAGCAACGGCAACGTCTCTATATAAGTGATTCAAACTTACAGAACGCTTTGACGTCTCTTTTAACCGTTTCAGAATTAGGTAATTCCATCGCAAAAGGACAAAACAACAGGCTAAGGTAAAAGTGATAACATTTTCGACTTTTAGCCTCAACTGAAACATCTCAAGACATTTACTGGCGCTCAAAATTCACATTTAGTGCCAGTTCAGCCGTTAAATCAGGGCAAAATGACCAACAAAGCAGTAAATTCTCTGCAGCGACTGCTCTTGCCTCGCTTCCCTCTTCTCTGGGCTCCCCTGTCTGTCCTGACGCAGACGGTGACACACGCAGAGGCGGGAGACGCTCATGACTCTCGCTGCTGCCCACAGATTCCTGTCTGCTGCCTTCACATTGTTACCACCAGTGATGTGCTGCTAAATCAATAACCTTTACACCCTCCAGCTGGTGATTATTGTCAGATACATTTATGAACATGTTAGGGACATGCGTGCTGTCTTAAAGCATTAAAATTGAGCCTTTTCCATGTTAATTCTAATCAATTAAACAAAGGAATCTTAAAGGCAAAATAGGAAAGGAGTATCCTGTAGATAAATACAATTTAAAATTCATTCTTTCATTACCTCCTGCTTTTTAGTGCCTTCAGATTTCTTGTGATCACCTTGTAAAGGTGACACATGCCTCTTGGAATTCATGTTGTTTTACTGTAATATGACTCCTGTTACAGTGTTTCTTGGTAGTGGTGATTGTACTGAACTCCAGGAAACTCCCCACAGTGCACAGGGGCTGAAGATGCACAGGATTATGGATTTGGGTGTAAAGCCCCCAGCTGTAAAGGAAAAAAAATCCTCATCCCTACTTTCATACTATGTTTCTTCCAAACAGATGTTGTGTTAAAGTTTATCTGGACACATACTGAGGTTTGAACTCCCCAAAGTGAGTTTTATTTAAATAGCAAGAAACTAGTGAGTGGGAAAAAGTAAACTGACTGGATTAACATTCCAGTGTCTCTGCTTTTAAAGATAATCATAGGCTACTCTGCGTCCCTGGCTGGGAGGAAAATGAAGCTCAGGGAAGCAGACAAGCAGAGCGTCAGATTAACAGATGGACAGACAGATGAACGGAAAGACGGACAAGCTGAAAACACTTTGACCCTCTCCACACGTCAGTTCGAAGAGTCAAACACACAAACAAATAAACAACTAATGCCTAAATATCTGTTTGGTCCAGATTCTGTGGCCAGAGGAGGGACGTCTTGTCTCGACCTCAGTGGAAGTGTGTTATGGGAATGTGACCCACTTTGGCTGGGATCACTACAGTGCATGCATGTGTTTCTCCTCCACTGACCGGCATGTTGAGAAATGGGTGGATTAATTCAATGAAACAGCACATAAATAGCAAAGATTTACTTTTAAATTTACTGTTACTTTTACAGATGCTCCTTGTTTGGCTAAAGTACTATTAAAACTATTAATTTACGTGATGACTAAAAAAAACTCAGGTAATTCCTTTAAACAATGTCCACCTGAAAAATAAGTATTTTTCTTAATGTTAATTCCTGCTTTTACCACAGTCAACTGTAAAAACCTACAATACTTTTATAGTATTTAAATAAGATAAAAATATCAATGTTTGCCGATATTTAAAACAAAAATTATGTATATTAGGGGATGAAAAACTATAAATAATTTAAAGTAGTATTTTACAGTTTTTACCTGTTTTATTGAATTACAGATATTTTCTAGTAAATCATAGAAAAAAGTTATAATTTACATACTGATTGTAAAAAAAATTAAAAAACTGTAAATAATTTTTTAAAATGTATTTTCACAAATAGTAAATTGTTTTTGTTTTTTTTACAATGTGTAATCATAAAAATACATTCATTATTTCTCTTAATGTTAATTCCTGTTTTAACCATATTTGACTGTGAAATCTACAATATGTTTATAGTATTTGAATCAGCAAAAAATGTTGTTATTTTATCATTATTTGCCAATATTTGAAAGATAAATTACATATATTCACGGTTGAAAAATGGTAAATAACTTTAAAATACTAGTTAAAGTTTTTACCATTTTTTTATTTTATTAAATCACAGAAAAAAAATAATTTACATGCTGGTGGTAAAAAAAAAAAAGACAAATTGTGAAGAATTAAAAAATATATATTTTCACAAATAGTCAATTTTTTTTTTTTTTACAATATTGGTATTTTAGAATTTTTCTCGAATCACACCAAAAAAAGTAAATAATTTTAACTAGTATTGTAAAGTTTTTACCCGTTTATTGAATGACAAATATTATTAGTAAATCACAGAAAAAAATGGCATTTACATGCTTGCGGTAAAAAAAAAGAAAAACTGTAAATAATTAAAAAAATAAATATTTTCACAAATAGTAATTTTTTTTACAATGTGTGACACTATTTCAACTGTATTTAAAATTGGCTATTAAAAATAATTATTGTTTTGCATATTTTGAAAGAAGAATTATGTATACTAAGGATTTAAGAATAGTACGTTATTTTCTTAACTGGTATTTTAGAATTTTTCTGTGTTAAATTACCGGTTGCATATCGCAGAATCACACCAAAAAAATGATAGATTTACATGTTGACTGAAAAAAAAAATCTGAATAATGTCCACCTGAAAAATCTGCATTTTCCTTAATGTTAATTCCTGCTTTTATCACATTCCACCTTAAAATCTACAATATGTTTACAGGATGTAAATCAGGTAAAAAAGATTTCGTTGATGTTTTTTTATCAATACTTGCCAGTGTTTAAAAGAAAAATTCTGTATATTAGGGAGTAAAAAGGTAAATAATTTTAACAAGTATTTTAAAGTTTTTATTATAATATTTATTATTTGAAAGAAGAATTATGTATATTAAATCAAGTCAACTTTATTTATGTAGCACATTTAAAAAGTACTTTACAGTTCAAAATAGAAAATAAGACATAATCTGTGAGGTGTCAACGATCAACTACAATTAAAAGCCATTAAATAAAATTAATTAAATAAGTAATTTTAAGGATTTAAGAAAAGCATGTTTTTTAACTGGTATTTTACACATTTTCTGTGTTCAATTACAGGTCGCATATCGTAGAATCACACTAAAAAATATAAATAACATGCTGAATAATGTCCACCTGTAAAATTAGTATTTTCACAATTTGTAATTTATTCTTTTACAGTGTGTGAACTCAAAATATGCCTTTTACTATCTGCTAAAGCTGATCTAAGCCCGGATGTGTGATATACGGTAGATTTCACAGCCTGAAGGTGCATCCATCCAGTCTCTCCTCCCTTTGCTGAGATCTTGCTGTGACTTACTCATAACGCATGATCAAAGTGCTACGTGAGGCTTCATGGCTATTTATAGTACAATCACACTGCCTGGACAAAAATACATTTGTGCAATACAGTTGGAGTTTCCTGTTCCTTTTGCAGGCTGTTACTGAGCTCAGTGTGACTCGGCTGCATGCGGTGCCTTAAATGTGTCAGCCTTTTCAGGACACGGAGAAAGAGGCGAGTCACGCAGCAAAATTAATACCTCACTAGAGCGGAATGGCACTGCAGCGTCGTTTTTTTAGGCTACAGTGGCAAATACATGGCCATTCAGTCACAATATGCCGTATTTCTGCACTTTATCACCACAGCCATCAAAGTGACCCAGACTCCTGACCTGATTTCTGCACTTCTTTCAGCTCCACTGCCATTCACACGTCATGTAAAGAAGTGACATATTGCACTTCAGTGTAGATTGATTTAATCACAGCTGATTTCTCTAACGTCGTTATATTCTGTGTCTGACAAATGATCATGTCTCCTATCTGCACACAGACAACAGTGAGAGCAAACAGTCCACGTTACATAACTTATAGTTAACCTACATTCTGGCTGCCTCTCAGGTTGCTGCCACCGGCTCTTGTGGCCCCGTTTTCTCAGTCAAGCTGTGCCAGCGATGGCCCACATACAGCCATGTACTGACAAAGTTTGACAAAGCTTCGGGCATGTGAAACTCTGCCCCACTTCCTCCTTCCTTCCTGTGGATATTATGGCAGGGATTTACCCGCTTTCAAAGGCAGTGGTCAGTTTTACTGGATACAACAGGAGATAGATAGATAGATAGATAGATAGATAGATAGATAGATAGATAGATAGATAGATAGATAGATAGATAGATAGATAGATAGATAGATAGATAGATAGATAGATAGATAGATAGATAGATAGATAGATAGATTTGCCTCTTTGCTTCTGAGTCTTTGATGTCTTACTCCACAGCTCCTCTGGAAATGTCACATGTACACGAGTTGGCTCTTTTACATCTCTTCTGATGTCATATTTTGACAGTGGTCACCATGGTCGCAAGGGCAAATATAGCCCGGCAGCTTCTATTTTAGAGGAAAGGAGGTGAATCATTACGCTCGCCTTCATCTGCAGCAGCATTGTCAGCATCCAGTTTAGTCATCATTATTGTCGTGTTTTTTTACTGACGTCAGCTGTGTTCTTGGCTTTTTCTACATGATCTTTTTTTTATTCTTGACTGCAGGTTTACTCATCCAAATGAGCAAATGCTGGCATTTGTGTTTGACTTCTAGCTTTTAGGAGGTTTAACGTAGGCTTTCAATGAGTGTTCAGGGATCCACTTTAAACAGTGATGGGATGTAACTAAGTACATTTACTCAAGTACACTTTCTATGCACTTGTAGTCTACTTTTGTATTTCCATGTTGTGCTCCTGTCTATCTCTATTCCACTACATTTTGGAGGCAAACATTCAGTTCTTCAGCCATTTTCAATAACCTTTATAGTCAAGATTGAATGAGCAAGAAGCTTTTAAAAATTATGCCGTTGATATCGTCTTTTAAAAACTGAAAACTCAGATCATGTGCTGTATCAGATTCTTATTATATATAGGTCTCATCAGCTGATAAAATGAACACAAATATCCACAACAGGGACATGCTATCTGGACAGACTGCCTGAAATCTGATGCTGAATCAATAAAAATAAGCGTAACAACATGATACATTGCAGTTTGATTCATTTTCCCAGTAAGACTCATTAAAAATCAATTGTTTCCTTGTTTTTACTACAAATAGTGATTCGTAAATGGCTCAAAGAGAACAATGTTTCCTGACAGGCAAACAATGGAAAGCATGGGCTGTAATGCTGCTGAGTGACTGGATGTCTTCAATAAATGTATTTTTAGCAGCATTGTATGGGCACATGAACTGGTGAATACATGAGTGTGTTCTTGCAGTATTCAGACGGCAACATTAAACAAGATTAGAAAACAGCACAGACAAGATACGACATAAAATAACGGAAACTGCTCTAATGGCAGAAAATGTTAAGATGTATATGATCATGTGGAAAAACTTAAGTCTCCTCAAAGGAAGGAAAATCTCACTGTCTGCACTGTCAAAATGCCATCAGATAAAGACTTTGGGTAAAATTTCACCGTTGTGACACCTTAAGTGATGAGTTAAATGCCCTCCTTTTGTCTGTGCAGTGGTATCAGTTCAGGGGCGACACCAGAGAGCTTCCTGTGACTCCCTAATGGCAGCTCCAGGCTTTGTGCCAGGCGTGCGACAGCCGAAAGTTGGGGTCGGTCCAGAGGTGATATATTATCTCTGTAGCAGAGCCAGCGGGGCTCCAACATCTCGTAGCCCATAGGTGCTCACTGAGCAACATGTGGGCTGAAAAGCTGATATGAAACAGATCTACACTCCTGCATGTCCTGAGATGAACTATAGAATACACACCCTTTCATTTACATTACATTAGCAGCTGTAATGTTGGAGGGTAATGGACGGGAACAAAGTGAATTTTTCAGCTACTATGATTTGATTTCTATAAGTTCCCATGACGAAGGCAGTCTTTCCTGCTGTGTTCTTATTGTTGCAAAAAGCAAGTCAAGCTGCAGCCTGGTGCACAAAGTAGGTTAAAAAACTACAACGTTCAACAGAAAAGATCATATCTGTGGCTGCATGTGAGGCGCTCAAGCTGCCATGGCAAAGCAGCTGATTTGACATTCTTCCCCCTCTTAAACGAATGAGCTTCTTGTCAACAACAGAGCTGCAGTGACCTTTCTTATCATCTCACAAACTCAGAGAACAGTAAAATGCCTCACATGGCAGAGATGGACGTCTTTGTGTCTCTGCCGTGGCACTTTCATTATGCATTCACAATTACAGGCCTATCAGAGTGGTGTGTGTGTGTGTGTGTGTGTGTGTGTGTGTGTGTGTGTGTGTGTGTGTGTGTGTGTGTGTGTGTGTGTGTGTGTGTGTTCCTGTTGTCGTGTTGCCTCAGCTGATAGCCTCTGGCTGTCAGCCCTGCAGTGGGAGCTCCTGTGCTCTCTGAGCTCCTCCACAGTGTTCTCTGCTGTTGTTGTTGGCTGTCACATGTGGCTCCATGTGAGGCTTTCGCAGGAGCATGCAGCAGCAGGAGGAAGGAGACCTGCTCTGTTCTCAGCTGTTCAGGCCAGTACTGACTGTTCTGTGGAACTGTGAGAGTGAGACCGTCTGCCTCCCCCCTCCCTCCCCTATGTGCTCAATCCCTCACTGATTGCCTTGCTTTTCCTCCATTGCAGCTGGCAAAACACATGCAGCAAAGGCTGACAACACAGCTGTTAGACACAGGATGAGCTTCTCACTTCTCTCAGTGATTTCTGCCCTCCTGTTTTCATTCACATGTTTGTACAAAGACTTTTATTTTAAAGCTACATTAGATGTGTGTGTGATGCATCGCATGCCATCCAGCAGTCCTTTGGTTTTGCAAGTAGGTGCAATGTAAACATGTGCACATGGCAAACTGTAAAGTATGACAACAATGTTCTGTCAACAAGCAAGCAAGCAGTCATGAGGCCCTTTAACCACAGTCAGTTTAGAGGGGAGGAGTCATGTTGCTCTGGCGCCATCTCCTGGTGTCTGTGTGATAGTACCGTTGTAGTTTTTAGTTCACCACACAATGAATGAACCAGATTCTCCACTGGAGGTCGACCACAGGCCAAATAACTCCTTGTTATTGTGACTGGACCACATTCAGACAGGTGTCATTTGCCCCTATGCGTGAAGTTAAACTGGAACTTAACCCTCGTGTTGTTCTTACCAAAAAATGTTGTTCCCTTGTCTGAAAAAAGTCCAAAAATTCAGAAAAAAATTCCCCAAATTTATAAAAATTTGCAAAATCTTCAGGAAGAAAATTCCTGAAAAGTTTCCCTCAAAAGTTTTATTTTTTTTAAATAAAAAATTAATTAAAAATAAGATTTTAGCAGCTTTAACTTTCCTACGTACACAAAGAACAATTACGAACAACACAACTGATGTGATAACTTTGAGCTGAAAATGGTTATGAAAGTTTACCTCATTTTATTCTAACATAAATAATCAGCTAAATATATATTTAAAAAAATCTACAAGGCCATGGTAGCAACAACGTAACATATATTTAGTTAGCTGTGGACACATTTTTCTCCACACAGTAAAGAACAGCTGTGAATGTTAGCCTGCACATTATGAAATTGTAAACTTTATGATACATTGCCTGTAAAAAATTTCCCTTAGACCTAGTGGGATAAAAACAGTTTGGTAGAATTGTAACTCCACCTTTTGAGCACCAGCAGACTGTAATCATCAACAGAAAACGAGCACAACGTCTATCCACATGCACTGTCAGCTTTTCTGCTGCTTGTTGTGTTCTTTATCAGCAGAACGGCGGTAGCAACTTATCTCATTATCATCTGTTCAAGCACACTGAGGAATGACGGCATGAATGAATACGACTACGGCTGCAGCAGTAAAACGACGGGCTAAACATGTGAGGTGCAGATAAAATGCTGCTGCTCTGAGTTTTGGCGTGGGATACAGTAACAGGGCAGCTATGTCGGGCATTTCAACACCGACATCTGACTGGAGCAGCTGTCATAGTGCACACAGGTCTGGTTTCTCAGTGGTTTGTAAGGCCTCACACTGTCAGCACTGTCATTAGCATTTAAATACCAAACGGAACTATTTTCATCAAGTTATGGAGAAAGACAGATGTGGAGGATGTATTTTGGTGATGTTTTTTGCATAATAAAGACAAATAAAATTGGAAAATGGAGCTATTGCTACTTGCTTTTTGAATTGCAGTTGATGCATCAGAGAAATTTATCAGGGGGCAGTTATGGTGGTAAATCTCCTCCGGAAGCTTTGAATCACAAGGTGTTCAAGGACTTTGGCCACTGGAAATTGCTGTGTCTTGTGAGAGATGCTCCTAAACCACAAGTCAGGCAGGAAGACAGAGATGCACAGGTAACTTCTTCTTCTTCTTCTTCTCTTCAGGTAAGAAGCTGAATATTCACCGGCTTTGGCAAACAGAACACTTTATGTGCAATAATAATGTTTCGACTACGTTGCATTTTGTAGTTTACAGATTTGCACAGGTTTTATGTGAGTTTTATAGAACATAAAAGTGAACATAAATTTCTCAGTCTGAGATTAAAATGTGTTTTTATTCCTTTCTTGAGAGTGTTGCATGATTTTTAGCAACATTAGAATCATTTACTGAGTGTATAATAGCATACAGTCATCTTGAGGCTTAAATTTGGGTTTGCTGTCTGAGTGCAGGAGTTCAGAAACATTAACAGAGTCAGATGACTGCCAGTGTCACAGTGGGTTACATAATAACTCGGATGACGCTAAGCCTCAGCTGTATACTTGGATTTTTGATGATTTCAGATTTAGTTTTGACCGATTTTTAGATGTTAAGGCTGAATGAAATAAAAGGATTAATGGGTTGTATTATGTGTGCAACATAATCAGAATTATAATACTTTTATAAGAATAATGATGGAAATTCATCTGTGGCGGAAAGTTACAAAGAACATTTATATAAGTTCTGCAGCTAAGTGGCATTTTGAGATACTTGTACTTGACTAAAGTATTTCCATTTTATGCTTCTTTATACTTTTACTCCCCTACAATTTAGAAGGAAATATTGTACTTTATCCTCAACTACATTTAAGACAGCTGTAGCGACTTACAAAGTGAAGATTTTGCACAACTGATGTGACAAGCTTTCAAAATCAACATCAGAGATTAAAGCAGTGGTTTCCAACTTTTTTGGTTTCTGTCTTACAAAAACGTGGTGTGTTCGAGGTCACAGTTCAGATGTCTGTGAGTTAACTGCTCTTTTTTCCCTCTAAACATCCCAAAAAAATTAAATAATTGTTCACAGATTAGAGAGAAAGCCCTAAAATTGAAAACAGATCAGTTTTTTTGAAGTTTGTTTATTCTCTCACGCCTTTCCCTTTAATGATCTAATAAACATTCATATTTGTCTCCTGTAACTGTGCATATATAATGGTCACAAACAGTCCAACACTTATTAATTGATTATTTTTATTCTTTTTTTTTTGCAATTTTTTTCTTTCTATATTTGGGTCTTACAGGGTTAAGGATCTGAATATTTTTCCACTCTTGACTTTTAGGGCCATAAATCCTATATTGCTACCTTATTGCAGCTGCTGTTAGAGGGACTGTGATGGAGACATTTGGCCTGAGGAGGACTCAGTCCCTGAAGAGTCTTTCTGATGCTCAGGAGAGGTCGTGGGTCCGGCCGTCTTCAACCCGCTGGGAGAGAAAATCTGTCTCTGAGCTGGTGCAACAGTAAGTTCAACACAACATACATGTATACAAAGATCAGGCATAACATCATGACCACCTGCCTAATATTGTACTCGTCTCCTTTATGCTGCTAAAACCCCTCTGAGCCAGTGGGGTATGGACATAAAACCTCTGGGGAGATGGTGGCAGTGAATTCTGTGGGTCCTGTAGGTTGCAGGATGGACCTACCTCGATCAGGCTTATCCTGGCACATCCCACAGATGCTCAATAAGATTTGGATCTGAGGAGTGTGGAACCTGGGTGAACAGCTTAGCTCTGTTGTGTTCCCTGGGCCACTCCTAAGCAATACTTGTGGTGGGTCGGGGTGCATTGTCCTGCTGAGGGTGGCGACTGGCATCAAGGACTGCTGTTGCCTGGGGGGTTGCTTGACTTGCAATGTTCAGGTGGGTGGTACATGTCAAACATCCTCATGAATGTCAGGACTCAAGGTTTCCCAGCAGAACGTTGCATTAGAACAAGATGATCGACGTTATTCACTTCACCCGTCAGTGGTCATAATGTTGTGGCTGATCAGTGTATATACATATTTAAAGTACACATTATGTACATTTACAAGCTAAGTGAGTGTCATTGGTCTTTTCCTGTGATGCCCTGCTTCAAATGCATTCATTCACACACATTTACACTCAAAGCTTCTCACTAGAACGAAGCTGGGGTCATTTCTAATTCAGTTCTCTATAAATTTGTTCCAACAGTTACCAAAGCTGTGCTGACCTGAGGAGTTATGACAGAGCAGAGCAAAAAGCTGAGGTAGTACGCTATGTCTGATTTACCAATTCAGTCTGAAAACTATTAATAAACCTGAAAAACAGCCTAAAATCCCCTCCTGTCCTCAGCTTGCAGAGAGCTGTGTGGATGGCAGAGAAAAGGATTCCCTCTGGGGGTCGAGAAGAAGCTCTAATCTGTCCAGGAGTCGCTCCATGGACTTCTTACCTCAGAGGCAGACTTCCAGCACCAGAGCTCTGTGTGCTCTGTTTGAGTCCAAAGCCAACCTGCAGCAGAACTACAGCAGCAGCCCTGGGCTCAACTCCAATAACACAGGGAGAGACTGCCACCTGGAGGACGGGAGACGTCACAACACTCCTCCAAAGCACACAGCCCCTCAGGTATGTGAGCACCAACACGAGCTCTGTTGAGAAACCAGAACAAGAATTGCCATTGTTACTCAAAAAAATAACGTATTTCACAGAAATAACTTATCTGTAGACGTATTTTCTCTCTGTGGAATGTGATTTGTTACACTGCAGATTACATTACTCCTGTGTTTCTCACAACATTGCCTCGGATGCATTCTCACATAATTGCCAGTTAACAACAAGATATCAACCCTCCTGTTGTCCTTCTTCATGGGCACCAAGAAATATTGCTTCCTTGTCTGAAAAAAAATCTAAAAAATTCAGCAAAAAAGTTGCCCAAATTTGCAAATCTTTAGGAAGAAAATCCCAATAATTCCTTAAAAGTTTCCCTTAAAAGTTTTATTTCAAGAAAATCCCCAAAATTTGGCAAGAAAATTCTAGTAAATATTTTCAAAAAATTAGTAAAAATCTTCCAAACAAATTCTAAAAATATCTAAAGTGATTACATATACATCAGTAAAATTTCTAATATTTTCTTTAAGAACATTCACATAAAAATCAACCAAAATCCAGCGAAATTCGCTGGATTTTGGTTGATTTTTTTATGTGAATGTTCTTAAGGAACATTTTTAACATTTCTTTTTTTCCACCAAAAAACGTTCAAAGATTTTCCAAAAATGTTGAAAATGTGGACATCAGAAGTTTCACTATGATTTTTTTTTCTCCACATTTTCAAACTTTAAAATGGGTCAATTTTGACCCACAGGACAACACAAGGGTAAAGTCTTGGCAGCCCCACTTACTCAAACAGACCAAGTAAAAAATGGAAAAGAATCATTAAAATCTAAAACCAGTGTTGTTGTTCTAACTTTACACGTTGTTGTTCCACAGAGCGCCACCCAGCTGGATGGAGGAAAGCCAATGAATGGACTCCCAGAGCGTTACGACAGAACATCTAAGCGCACACACGGTGAGCAGAGGCATTCATTTCATGTTTATAGTCGGTGACATCTATGAGGTCAGATGAGATCAGCGCCAGGCTCCTTTCAGAGCCAAGAAGCTTATATTTTGGGGACTCAGTTTACAATGAGCTGTCCTCACTTTAAGTATTGACCTACTGAAATATGACAGCAGGCACATTCAACATCCCCACATATCCAGCATATCACATGAATCTATATTAAGTTTCTCGAGAGCAAACATGTCGGGATCAAGGCTTGTAGCGCTCAGAAGCGTCACCATTTGGATCCTGACAGAGTTTGGGAAGCAGTAACTCATGTTGCTGTTTGGTGGTGGGAGGAAAAAAAGCTAAATAAAGACAAGGATGTAGTGGTGTAAAAGCATAACTATGTGTTGGGCACACATGCTTAAAGATAGGCCGTCTGACGGCTTTGACCGTGGCGCAGACCTTGGCCCTGTGAGGTGAGACGTCTCCGAGTCCAGGAACTGATATTGCTTTATCATGGTGACGTTTTTATCTTCTGGTGTGAGTGTATGAGCACAGTATCCAAAATAAAGCTAAATTATTTAAACATTTCAGCTATGAAATGGCGTCAAAGAATATTATGTGACATATTAATAGGAAATAGTATCTGTAGAAATGTTGTTAGAGCACCGTGTTACCAAAATAGGACCTTCCCGTGTTTTTTCTATTACGCTGCCCACAATACTCCCACTGACACACATACTATTGGTCCCACCCAGCGCCCGTTATAGTGGGTGACAATGTAGCTTTGGGAATGGGAGGTGGAGGGGAGCCCCAGTCCTCCAGTGACTAACAGAGGTGTTTGACTCAGTCGAGTAGCAGCAGCCAGCCCACCATCCCAAAATAACCGCAAGTCTTCCACTGGGACAGCGGGACCTGATAAAAATCAGCTGTCACCAAGGCCACAGGACTAGAAAGAGTTCAGTCACAGTGAGACGAGCTGCAGCTCACATCACAGAGGCCTCCAGAGTCCAACACAGCAGAGACACACAGGGAAGTGACAGGCAGAACAACGCCGGATGCTACTTTAGTAAGTAGATATTAACTTCATTCAACAACGAGGATGTGTGGCTGATGTAGAATTACAATCCTGCTGTGTCATAATGAAGCTGTTTGATGTTACAGCACTCTATTTTTGGCCTTAATGTGTTAGAAAAGCAGAATGAATTTACTTTCTTTCAGCCAGATGGGATTCACAATATTAAGTTTAACACTGTGCCTGTGTGTCGCCTTTTTGTATGTTTGAGATTATTAACTTTAACATGAATAATGACATTCCATTTTGCTCTTGCCTCCTTATGAGCTTTAATGGTCACAAACTGAAGTGTTATGACTATTTCATTGGCATGTTCATTTACTCTTAAGCGGCTATCTATTTTCAGTCCCTTATCCTTAGAAATGTCTGGAATGGGAGGTCAGAGATCACCATCAATCAGATGCTCAAATGGTTTCCTTCTTTCTGTCATCAGCATCATGATGAATAACTCTAAGAATAAGTTAATCTATTGTAAAAGGGAATAGAAAAGTTTAATTTTGTTGTCTGGTGTGATACTCATTGCTGTTTGGGAGGTCTGAAGCCCTCCACTGGGAGCGTTCTTCTGGCATGCTGGTTTTTGTTTCAGTCTGTGAATGTGGCTACAATCGCCAACAGCTGAAGGTGGTGAAGGTGGTGGTGGTGGTGAAGAACAAATACCAACTGCACTTCACCGCCATTTGTACAGCTGCCAGCCGCCCAAAACGCCCTCCCATTACTGTGCCGCTAATAGCTCCTTTTATTCCTTGAGAATGAAGCCGGATCAAAGACATGTCAGCGGAAACTGCCCTGACCGTGTGAGAATCACCAAAAGAGATTCTCGATTCGAAAAAAGTGAATAAAGCTGAATGTCTTTGAATCCCTTTAACGAGTAAATCAGTACTTCACCAGCTAGTGATACAAGTGTGAACACACAGGTGATGACAAGTGACCTCTGGGTTTAGTGGGTGAGGACCTCAACAGGACACGCATGGCGCTCGGTTGCTTCATTCTGTCTGCTCACCCATCTATGAAAATGCTTTAAGTCCAGACTCGTGAGAGGCGCCAGCTTGCTGGTCCATCCTTTTGTCCCGCGAGGGCTTAGTTTGTGAAAAGAGGAGGTGTGTTTAAATCTGGCCATTAGTTACAGCTGGATGGCCTGAGCAGCACTCTGTGCTGTTGACCTCTGAACATATTGTTCACTATGCTGTTGTTGTTGAAATATTCTCTGAAGTTATCACATGCACTGTGTATTTTATTCATATTATGGAGCTGTTTTTATCTGAAACACTGAGGGTATTTGTTGTAATCAGTCAGAAACTGCCCTATCGCAGGAAAGAGTAAGGCTTGAGGTGGAATATTGGGATCATTTCCTTGTTTTTTATGGGGTCAGGCAGTTGCATTCCTTTGGTCAGGTGTTGATGGTTTGATGGTGGACAGCTCATGCAAACAATGTGCAAACAATCTGTGACACTCCAGCTGAGCTAGCAGTTGCTGTTTTTTTTTTTTCCTTCTTCGGCGTCATGGTCAGTCCGTGGCATGCGGTCTGGCTGCCGGCTGTGTGGGCCTATTTGTCTTGTCGGCTGCCAGGATCAAAACCTTAATATATCAGCTTGTTTGTTTTTCTTCACTAAAATGTGTTAAGTGTGGTTTCGTTCCTGGATGTAAATGAAATCGGTTCCACAGGAAGCTGCAGCAGTGATAAGAAGGATTCCATTCTCACTATAAATACACACAATGAACAGAACTAAAAATACAGACACAGTGTTATCACTAAACTTGTTGCTGACATTAAACACACTCCGCTTTGCTTGCTGGAGTCCTACTTTTATGTGTGTCAGCTGATTTCAACTAGTACTAGTGAACCGATCCCAATGCTGTTGTCCTATTCTGAAGAACCTACATGAATTTGGAATGAATTTGAGTGGGTTTTTCTTTTTGGTTTTCTGCTGCAGATGACAAATATAGTTCATCACTGACCAAGGGGGGCTCCCCAACAAGACCAGCCAGAGACAAGATATCCACGTCCTCCTCAGTGAGAGACAGATCAGCTCTCTATCTGTCCAGAGCAGCAGCTACTGACTCCACAGGAGGCTCAACTCAGCCAGTGAGTTCCTAAAATGCTTCTCATTCCTCCCACACTCTGAGGCCGAGGGCTTCAATAGGGAACCACCACTGTTCTCTGCCACAATGGCAGCAATTTCACAATACATCTCCTGCATACTTTAAATATGTGTAACACAGTGCCAGTATTTACTGAAAATAATGCTGTCTGGGATCCAAGCTGACTGACATAACCCTTTTCTATCGTTCAACAGGAATTCATTGCCGCACCAGCAACTAAAGTGAAAACCAGTAAGGTATTGTGAAGTTAATTTGGCTCTATTTATATCAAAATGTGGTTTGTTGTTGTTGTGTGCTGTGGATTTCAGTCACTGCTTGCAAAACGAATGACACACTAAAACCTCAAAAGCTAAGGAGAAACATGGGAGTAACAAAAAATCACTTTGACATTAAGACAAAAGAAGCTCAGAACAACCAAAAACAACACAGTCACAGATTTGAGATTTCTAAATAGGGCTGCACATTGAGAAGATCCCCTGGTTCATGTCTCGACCTGTGATCTTTCTGTGTTGAGTTTGCATGCTCCCCTGTACATGTGTGGGTTTTCTCCAGGTACTCCGTATTCCTCCCACAGTCCAAAAACACATTGAGGCTAATTGGTGATTTTAAATTGCCCGTAGGTGTGAATGTGAGTGTTATTGTTTGTCTGTATATGTAGCCCTGTGACAGACTGGTGACCTGTCCAGGGTGACAGGCAGCAGTGTTCTTTAAAACAGAGAGAAAAGGACCATAAAGAGGACAGGAGTAGAGATGCTGCTGTGGTGGCTTCTCAGACTACTGTTAGCATTGTAAATTATTTGCAAAATCTGAGAATGAAAATCTCAGTGGCTTTTTATGAGAAAATGTAATAATGTATCAATGTTGAGTTAACTTTTGTTTATACTGCCCCTAAGTGGTCAGAAAAGTAATTAACGTTGGGATAGGCAATATGCTTATCGTGTCACTGAGCATAAATTCCACATTAACCTTTCAACATGTTGTAATTTAAGTTGTATGAGAGGAAACCTCTACACTTCATCCATTTTCAGGCTTTAAAAAATCTAATCCATGACCGAGACTTCAGATAATTGTAATGAGAGAGTATCAGTAACATTAGCAAACAGCATAAGATGTCATGGTAGAATATGATTATTGGAGGACATCCATTCAGGAGAACAGGCTCTGAATCAGATGAAAAGCACAAGTGAATACTGAGTTTTGGCTTGACAGAGTTTGCACATTCGAAGCATATGCTTATATATTCTTTCGCCTTTTCCAGATTTCTTCCTTCTGCAGCTTTAATGTAGATTTAACACTGTGCCCTATTGATGTCATTTTTGACCTGAACCAACAGGAAAATCTAAAACATATTTCCCAGCCAGTTAATTACAAACTGCACTTTGCGTACGCTATGATTCACACGTCCAACCTAAAGAGAAGAAAATACCGAAATATAACAATAAAAGCAGCTACCTGCACTGACAATTAGACTATGTGTCTGTGTGACGTCTGCCTACTAACAGCTGTGCGGTGTTTGTTAACCCTGGTGTGACAGAGGATGGTTTGCAGTGAAAAACATCAAGTGCTCATAGAGGCAAGGTAAAGTATAGCTTTTCTCGTTAAATGCATGCCATTCTAATATTTGCATGTATCTTAAGTAATGCTGTTTTTTGATGACTAGATCCTGATAATGTTATTCCTTTCTGTTTTTCCAAGATGGCAGATGCCGCCAGAAAAGTCACAGTTTCACAATCCCCTCATGATGAAGATGACTTGCCTCTCCCCCCACCTCCTCCTGTGCCACCGAGACCCCTTGACTATGAAGGGCCCTTAGCTCAAAGTAGCCTTCCAGTCCCTCCACCGAAAGAAACCTTCTCAATGTTCTATCAGCAGCGGCAGAAGACTGAACTGAAGAGGCTTTTCAAACACATCCACCCAGACCTCCGGGCAAATCTCGACGATGCGGTGGACGATGAGATAATGAAGGCAGTGCAGTCGCAAAACACTCAAGCAGGAGATGCAGCCTATCAGGGAGAAGTGCAGTCCATGAGGTGGATCTTTGAGAACTGGACTCTGGACAATATTGGAGATCCTCATGCAACTAAGAAGCTGCTGGATAATGAGGAGTTAAAGGGTGGAGATGTCAGAAGCACCTCCTCAATGTTTGAGCACATCGACAGCACCCAACAAATGTCTGCTCAAAGACAGACTTCTGTCAGAGGGGATGTGAGAACATCAACATGGTTGTTTGAAACCCTGCCTTTAGATTCCCTGAACAAATCAAAAAGAGAAGAGAGCGAACTGGTTGAGGCAGTGCTAAAAGAACCCATCCAGCCCGGAGATGTAAGCGGGACTCGACTGCTGTTTGAGTCTAAAACACTGAGTGACTTGGGACGCTGTAATTCCATTGAAGACCACAGCTTCCTGAAACTGAGATCTGAGCTTCAGGAGCAGAAAGGAGATGTCCAGAAGACAGTGAAACTCTTCCAGACAGAACCTGGCTGTGCCATCAGGGACAATAGCGGTAATATCCATGAGATTAAAAATATCTGCAGGGAGGAGATCAACAGTAGCAGCATCAGCACTGCCCGGTGGCTTTTTGAAACTCAGCCTTTGGACCTGATTAATAAGGGAACTGATGGAGTGAAAATTATTCGGGGTATATCTCTGGAGGAGGGGCACAGAGGAGGTGTTGACCGAAAGAGGTGGATGTTTGAAACTCAGCCATTTGACACGATACAAGAGGTTGGGGGAGTGGACAAGTTTGAAGGAACTTCAGGGGAGGCTGATGTCAGCAACAAAAGGAAGCTCTTTGAGATGCAACCATTGGCAAAAGTAAAAGGAGATTCTGCAGAAAAGTCTGTGGAAAAGGAGGAAATCATTGGAGGAGATGTCAAGACTTCTCTGTGGCTGTTTGAAACTCAGCCAGTGGAGACTCTTAGTGACAGCTATGAAGTTGGGCACCTGAAGAAAATTACCCTTTCAGCTGAAGAACAAGGAGAAGTAAAAGGCAAAAAAGAAATATTTGAGAGTTGCAGCATTCAAAAGAACACCTCATTTAGAGAGCAAGAGATTGAAAAGGGTGATGTTAAAGGATTCAAACAACTTTTTGAAACAATTCCTTTGAGCAAAATTGCTCATTCTGATGAGGAGATTACCAAGAAGGAAAACACTATTACAGCTGGAGATGTAAAAGGTAACAAAGCAATGTTTGAGATAACTCCTCTATATGCAATAAAGGACAGCTCTGGAAACCTCCACAAGGTTACAACAGTCAGCCGAGAGGAATTCGTCAAAGGGCAAGTCAAAAACTATAAGTGGATGTTTGAGACCAAGCCTTTGGACCAGTTGGCAGAAGGAAAAGAAAATGTAGAAATAATCAAAGGTATCACCAGACAGGAGGACAGCATGGGTGATGTCAAGATGGCAAAGTGGCTTTTTGAAACCCAGACAATTGATGGGATCCATTCAAAGTTCAATCAGACCGAGCAAAGTTCTTCATTGGAGGAGGAGCAGCGTAAAGGTGACGTCAAGACTTGTAAATGGTTATTTGAGACACAACCAATGGACATTTTGTATGACAAATCTGAAAAAATGAAAGAAAAAGAGGTGATTGACAATACCGATGTCAAGTCTATTACTTGGCTTTTTGAATCACAGCCTCTCGACAGCATCAAAGATGGCGATGAGTACAGTCTGAAGCTGTGCAGCACCACACAGGATTCTGTCAAATCAGAGGTCGGTGTTCAAACAGTCAAACATCTTTTTGAAACAGAAACCTTGGATAAAATAAGCAGGGATTCAAAAGTAGAACAAGATCTAAGATGCATCAGTCAGGTCAATTTTCAGTCAGGAGATGTCTCGCGAGTCAAAGAACTATTTGAATCCCAATCCCTTGATGAAATAGGATTAGAAATGATGGCAACATCAGCTGAGCAGAACCAAGATGAACAGATCGAAAAGGGTTCGGTCCATAAATTTACTTGGATGTTTGAGAACTGTCCCATGAACAAGATCAATGAGGACAATGAGGAAACAAATGTGGAGAGAATTGGAGGTCTAGAGAGTGGTGATGTACAAAACAAAAAGTTCATATTTGAAACCTCATCACTGGACAAAATCCATGACGAACCACTTGAGCATCAGTCAGTCTCTGTGGAACAACCTGCGATCAATGTCGACGTGAAGTCAAGCACGATGATGTTTGAGTCGCTGCCACTGTACGCCATCAGAGACAAAGAGGGCCTGTTTCATGAAGTCACAACTGTAAAGAAACAAGAGGTAAAGAGTGGTGACGTAAGAGGAGCAAGATGGATGTTTGAGACAAAACCACTCGATGCTATCAAGGCAGAGAATGAAGTTTATGTCATCCGAGCGGTCACCCAAGAAGATGTCAAGAAAGGAGATGTTAAGTCAGCCAGATGGAAGTTTGAGACACAACCTTTGGACTCCTTCACCAGCCGAGAAGAGCCCACTGTTACCGTCACTGAAGACTTTGGCAGCACCAATGTGCAGCTGAATAAACAGATTTTTGAATCTGAGCAGTCAAGCAATAAGTTTGTGCGAATGGTTAGCGTCACTGATGTCCAGCGTGGTGATGTCAGGACCTCCACATGGCTCTTTGAGAATCAGAGCATTGGCAGTCTGAAAGGGGAACCTCAGGAGCAGAATCCAGTGAAAACAGTCCACAGGGAAGACAACCAGAAGGGAGATGTGAAACGCTGCACCTGGCTATTTGAATCGCAGCCTTTGGACAAGATCAAAGACCCTGCAAATACCTCAGTGCAAGGTGTTGAGGAGATACCAAAAGCTGACGTGAAGTGCACCACCTGGCTGTTTGAAACCACTCCACTGGACAAAATCACTGCCAACAGCGCTGCTGACACACTTTCCTCTTTGCATGAAATGACTTTTATTCACTCAAGTGGCATCATTATTGAAGCAAATGAGAGCAGGAATGTCAACATGGCAAAATATCTGCTTGAAGGCAATCAAGGTGTGCAAATCCAGAAAGAGGAGGTTGTTGGGGGTAACATCAGGAACATCATGCTGCAACTGTTACTCAAACCAACCCTCAATCCACAAGTTACGCTTCTGAGAGAAACTGAAAAAGGCAAAGTTAACACAACAGTAGTTGAGCTTCCAGTCTTCCAGTCAAGCACCACCATCGACATCGAGAGAGATCAAAGAATACAAAACATTGCCCAGATGATCGATGACCTGCTTGTTCAAGATAAGAACTTCAAAAAGGGAATCGTGATGCAAGAGACTGCAGAGGGACATGCGCAGATGTCCGTTTATTCGCTCATCTGTAGTTATGAGATGAAAACTGAGAGTCACCTGTCAGAGAGGGGAGATGTAAAGTCAACAATTGGAAACCTGTTAGCTACTGCCAACAGTCAGAGGACTGCAACATTATGTAGAGTGGACGAAAACGAGAAGGGAAACGTCAATCTGTACAAAAGCTGCATTGAGAAAGGAGAGCTGCATTACCTGAAGAGTCTTCACGCTGAGACAGAAGATGAAGTTGATCACAGCTATTTGGCCAAAGAGCAGATTGAAACAGTGCAAGGTGGTGTGAGGGAAGCAAAAAGAAGCCTCTGCCAGCAAAAAGAGCAGGTGGAACGAACCATTTCTGATGTTCTGCCAGGAGATGTGAAGAACACCAAGAAAGTTTTTTCATCAGAATGTTCTGTCAACATTGACAACTCTATGCCAAAGGAAGAAATAATCCCTGGAGATATCTCATCAGCAAAGCAACAACTTTCAGTAAAGCAACCTGTGTTTGTTGAAAAAGAGGAGATTGTGGCCGGAGACATCAAGGCAACAATGCAGTCATTAGAACGTGCGAAGCAACAGAGCATGTGCGTGGAGCGAGAAGTCTTTACACCTGGAACTATCTATGACATGGACTTGTCAGCTCAAGGTCCAGAAATTGAAGGAAACCAAGCACAGAAAGAGGTCATTATATCTGGAGACGTGAAAGCAGCTAAAAAGTCTCTAGAAATGGCGAAGATGCAAAGCATGCATGTGGATCGGGAGGTTGTTGTTCCTGGAAAAATATACAACCTGAATGTGTCAGCACAAGAGGAAAGTTCTTCAAGAGTGACACAGTCTGCATGCTCATCCTCCACCAGATGCCAGCAAATCAGGACTTTTCCAAAGGTCAGTGATGCACAGAGAGATCAGAAAAGCCATGTTTCCTTTGAAGCTTGTCAGCAAAATGCAGTTGTAATCAGTAATTGTGCCCCAGAATCACATACACCTTTTGTGGGATGTGAGTTTAATGGTCATACAACTGAAGATGAGGCAGAAGAAGCTATAAGAGGAGATGTGAAGGCAGCCATTAGGTCTCTGCAGAATGCAGCCACAGAGCAGAAGCTCTTAGATAAAGAGAATATTGTAAGAGGAAATGTGCAATTGGCTCTGGAATCTCTTGAGAAGTCTAGCGTAAATGTATCCAAAGGAGACTATAAAGCTGCAATGATATACAGGAATTCAGGCAGAGCTTGTTCAGAGAGGAGCAAGACTGTTCACAAGCAGTGTGTTGTGGTGTCTGTGCCTCCATCTGACACAAAATTATCTCCTTCAATTTCAGTAACCTGTGAAGGACAGCCATCCATTACAACAAAGAATCCAACTCCCAACCCTGTAGCAAATGGAAACTATAAATCACCCAGCTCTGAAAATGGAAATCCACCTCTACTCTGTCCAAAGACTGAGAAATCACAGGAGCAGAAACCAGCTTTACCACCGAAGCCACAGTGGACAAAATCAGTAGTTGTGGAAGAATCAAAAACGTTGCCAAGCCCTTCTCTTGAAGTTGCTCACCCTATTAAAGACAATGTAAAAAGTGCAGTGATTCCTCCAAAACAGTTTCCTTCACTGTCTATAGATAAGCAACAAGAAACTACAACACATGGCAAAATCAGTAAAGAGAACTTACATGAAACAAACCACAGAAAATGTATTGAGGAAGCAGTGCAAGAATCAAACCAAACCAATGAACATCTACTAGTGGCTCAGGAAAACATGAAGAAAACAGCACCACTTACAGGGAGCAAATCAGACTGCCAACTGATCAACAGCAATGATGTGGAAAGAGAGAGAAATGAGATCAAGAAAATCAATGCAGCTGAGGAGATACAGATGTGCATGAAGAGTTATGCAGAAGAAGGTAAACACGAAATGAATTCAAGCTTGCGGGCAGCTCTGCAGAACTTTGAAAGAAAGGACAGCGAGGCATTGGACAAAAGAGCTTCGTTGTCCAAGAAGGTAAAAGTCACAAATGATAATGTCAATGACCATAAAAAAACTGACAACAAACCACATCTCAAACCTTCCAAAAATCAACACAACAAGACTGAAGTGCAAACATCAGAGAGTAACACCTCAACTGATGTGAGTTTTATGCAGCAAGATCACCTCAATGAAAAGAAACACGAGCCTGAGGATAAAGTTGTTTTAAGAGAGAAGAAAGTAAGGGAGACAGAGGACGAAAGACGACAAAGACTTTCTGTCCACAAGGAGGAGATCATGAAGGGAAATGTGAAGGCGGCAATGGAAATCTTTGAAAATTTAAGGAAACGAGAGGAACTCAAAGGAATCCTGTCTCAGGTGCAAGAAATCGAAGGCGAGAGCAGCAGCGTAGATGCCAGCTGCCTGAAGACGTTGTACGAGAACGTCCCTGCTTGGGTGGCTACACCAAGTCGAAAAGCTAAGCAAAGCAAAATGGAGAAAAAGAAAGTTGAAATAGAAACACAAGATGATGATCTTGAGAGCATCTCCTCAGTGGAGACTGCATTTGAAGATCTGGAAAAGGCAAGCAAGGAAATAATGAATCTGAAGGAACAGACTTTAACAAAACTGCTTGAAATTGAAGAAACGATTAAAAAGGCTTTGTACTCTGTTTCTAATCTGAAATCTGAGGCAGACATTGCAGGGCTGTCGGGGCTGTTTGATGAATCTTTAAAATCTGAGCAAAACCTTCAACCCGCCAACAACATCAGGAAGATCAGTATTGTGTCCAGCAAGGCCAAATCAGGTCAAAACAAAGAGACGACTGATGCAAATCTCCAAACAGATTTGGATTCAACCTTTTCCAAAAAAGACGGGCCCAGACAAGTGAGCAATAAGCCGCTTATTAGACAGTCATCCTCCCAGTCTTCCCCATCGTTCATCTCCATTCGCTCTGCTGCCAGAAGGCCCACTGAGCAAGCAAAGCCAACCATGTCAACTTTCAAACCAAAGACAGATGATGCAAACAGTGATCAGGTTTCTGCTGCTTCAGAGTCTTCAAAAAATGGTCCACAACGCAAAGTCAGTGTGCTTGAGGTGAAAACTGTTCCAGAGCAACCAGCAGGAATGATCGGCAAAAAGACCGTCAGCGAAACATACGAGGAGACTGACGGCTTTGGCAATGTTTTTGTTTCTTCTGTAACTTCAACATTTGTCACCAAACAATCTGACAGCAAAACAGCTGCTCTGTTCGAAGTAGTAGGGAGTCCAACCAGATACGAAGTCATGACATCCCCATTAATGCGAAGATCTGGCCTCCCTTTTGAAGATAAAGTGTCGAGCAACACCAAAGAGGAAGGGACGGTGTTTGTAACGTTCAGCCAACCAAAGGAGAAGCAGTAAACAAGCAACTTGTCTGTGTCCTTTAACTTTAGGAAAGCAGTTATTCCATTTGTGTATTTATCCCATTATGTTTTAATGGAGAGGTTTTGTTAGTTATTAAACTGATCTTATGAAATAATGAAAATGTTGACTTAAAATTGCAAAACATTTGTCTTATAGATTTTATACTGTAACCACACAATAAAGTGTTAAGTTCTTTTATTAAAGCTAAGCATATAGACAACACTGTCTGTTCTGTTGTGTAAATTGTCAAATAAATTACATTTTAAGAGAAGTGATTGCAAAAAGTTATTCTGAGTCTCTGCACTTACTCTCATTATTATTTAATGCAAATGACAATGAAGGAACTATATCAACAAGCATGGATATAACCTCTGGGGGAATTACAACCTAGGAAGGATTACCGTAACAACGATCAACATAGTGTAGAAAAACTACTGACAAGACACACAAACTAGTCACTGAAATAAGACAGTGACATGCTCTTAATTTATCAAATATTTTATTGAAATAACCCAGTAAAAAATTTATAAACTGGTACCACTAGGAGGGTAAAAGATTTTAGAAATGAAACTTTACTATGCAATAAGGGGATTAAATTTGAGTTTTATTTAGTAAAGTTAAAAGGCCTATATTCACATATTTATAAACAAAAGCACATTTCGGAATATTTTAAATATTCAAACATACAAAATGCAAACAAAAGTAAAGAAAGTGAGCTGAATCACCTTACTGAGGAGGCTCCAAGGGTTCTAACGCGCTTCAGTGGTCACACAACAATCCCCACAGCAAAGAAAATGTCTCAGTGTGCTCATCTCCAGCACTGGGGACATCAGTATTAGCTTAGCCTCTGCACAAAATGGCTGCTCCACTGCAACAGATGTAAAACTGCTATCAAATAAACTACCCAGAACTGAACTGTAGCAGTGGTGGCAAAACAACAGGAGGTGAGCCATGTTTAGATTCGGGACTTTGATACAGGCTCACTTGTAGTGGTGAGTAAGGTCAACACATCAAGATGAAATGCAGCATTAAACTCCAGCCACCTCAGAGGCAACCAACAACCAGGTCAGGGAAAAAGGGCTGGAGTGTATCCCAGCTGACTTGGAACGAAGGCAGGGGGCCATCTGGACAAGTAACAGTCTGTCGCTGGGCCACACATAGAGACAAACAATCACACTCATATTCACATCTAGAATTACAAATTAGCCTTTGCATATTTTTGGATTGTGTGAGGAAGTAGGAGTACCCAGAGAGAACCCACACATACAGAGGGAGAACATGCAAACTCCATGCAGAAAGATCCCAGGCCGGGACGCGAACCGGGGATCTTCTAGCTGCGAGGTGACAGTACTAACCACCGATCCAGTGTGCAGCCAAAGTTATAACACCTGTGACCAAACATTTTATGCATTTTACTTACTTTTATACATATGCACAGAAAAAAAATCTGACAAGTATGAGAGAGTCAAGCATGTTTTGTTTTTTTAAGTAGGTGAACTGAGGTGAAATGGCCAATATGAGATTTACCTGCACTCGGGCAACATTTCTCAGACTATCATTCCTCACCTAAAAGATAACAATTGAATGCACCACAGAAGTCACACTCTTACCTGAGACTAGGCCAACAATTAGTATTTATGAACGTGCGGGGGAGGGGGGGGGGGATTTTTCACATTCACCCCTCATTCACTTGCTGCTTGTGATCCCAATTAAGGGTCACTTATAGACCTTTACATGGACCGCACTGGCCTTGACTTCCCACTTACTGCAGGCCCGACTGAGATTAACCAGACAGTTTTCTCTCAGACCTTTGGGTTACTAAAGTTCAGAAGCTCTCCTTACCCTCCTCCCATTGTTCACAGCACCTTGAACATGCAAATACTGAACATAATTGAAATTTAATCATGTGTCTCTCGAACACTGGCTTCAATGGCTTTTTATGCCTCACTGATGCTGTCCTTAATAGAGGGTTCAATACTTGTTCTAAGTGTCTGGGTATCTGCTTACTGACTAAAGATCTGCCAGTCAATGAGAACAAAGACGTCTCAGATTAAGAGCTGTATTTGGAATTGTGATACTTCAGTGCCTCAGAAGGGAGATTACTACATTTTAAAAAGATAATTTCAAGTGCAAGCTCATGCTCCATTCTACTGTGTGTAATTTGTTAAATAACTCATCCCAGTGTGACAGAAGTAATAAAACCAAGCAGAAAGATCTTGTAGTGTCAAATGTGTAATATCACTTTACCTCAAGCCAAACTTATTTTCATCATCACAGTTCCAGTCACCTGCCAAGGAGATGTGTTCTGCATGTTTGACACCCGTCTATCCGATGGAAAAAATGGTGGCCAACAAACTTATCCTGCACAGCACCTGTTTCTGCTGCAAGCACTGTAGGAAGAAGCTCAGGTAAGATATTTTTTAACACGATCAACAGAAATGTACTCACTAAAGCACACCAAGATAAAAAGATCTAATATTAGCTTTCATTAGTGAAACCATTATGGGTGGATTTAATTCAGAAAATGTGATTAATTCCCCTTAATGCATTGAAATCATTCACAGCCACTGTTCTAGTACAAATAACAAATTATATAGTAGAACAAATTACTCATTGTCAGATTTTATATTTTGACTTTGTATCATTTCATTGCAGCCTCACCAACTATTCATCTCTTTATGGAGAGTTCTACTGCATTTCTCACTACCAACAGTTGTTTAAAAGAAAAGGAAACTATGATGAGGGATTTGGCCACATGCAACACAAAAACCACTGGCTTCAGAAGAATAAAGGAACAGATGAGCCAGATGCCAAATCCACTCCCAAAATAACAAAACCCAAACTAAGCACTACTGTCACCTCCAGAGAGTCTCCCACTGAAGCCATAAAGTTACCTGCAAAAGAGTCAGGAAGTAAAAGCGGTACTGAATTTAAGGGGAAACTGAAAATGAGCTGGCCCCCAGAGAAGAAGAACAGTGGGCTTAATCTGACACAACAAACAAGAGCATCGTCTCTGAAAAAATCTGGAACAGATGAGCCAGATGCCAAATCCACTCCCAAAGTGACAAAACCCAAACTAAGCACTACGGTCACCTCCACAGAGTCATCTGCTGATGCCATAAAGTTACCTGCAAAAGAGTCAGGAAATAAAAATGGCACGGAATTTAAGGGGAAATTGAAAATGAGCTGGCCCCCAGAGAAGAAGGACAATGAGGTTAATCTGACACAGCAAACATATGCATCATCTCTGAAAAACAAGATATCTGAGTTCGACAAAGCAGCTGCAGTCACTAAGAGCTTTTCAGAGAATCAGAAAAATGACAAACTCAACTACAAAATAGATATGAGAACTAAGGCAGTGAAGGAAAAATCGAAGATAGCAGGCTTTGTCTCAGCTGAGAAATTACCCATAGAGAAAACAAGCCTTAAGACAGGCCATTTCCAAGTCAAGAGCTCAGAGAATAGTATTTCTGTCATGAGCCAAAAAACACTTCAGTCAGGTGTTACACCCGCCACGAAAACAAACAGTTCAACCCCTAACAGGTTGGATCCAAATAAAGTTCGTAAATCTGTACGGTTTTCTCCGCATGTTGATGTGACTCAGAATGACCAGCCCTCTAAATCAAGCTCAGAAGCTGAAAATAACATGCTGTCAGATCAACCTGAACAAAGTGAAGTAACAGCAATCAGCGACAACACAAATGTTGATCGTTTAACATCTGAGATCAGTGGAGAATGTCAAGAAAGAGAGATCTACCTTGAAATCCCTGAACGTAAATGCCAAGAAGAAACAACAAGTAAATCAAACCAGGAGAGTGATGTTAAAGAGAAAAACAGTCAAGAGATTCCACAGACTGAGATTACAACTCCGAACAAAGAGAAGGTTGATGAATCACTTCACACTCAAAGTTTTAGTTCAACTCAGGACATCATGATGCAACAGGAGCCAGTTGAGAAGCCAGATGTCCCACCAAGAAACTTCGTGAATGCATGTGAGTCAGAAAATCTAAATATTCCACAAAGTCCAGCAAGAAATGTGACCATAGTGGAGTTCAGTCTTCAAAAGAATGAAAACCAGTTGGAAAAGACTGATTCAATCAATGACCAAGGAAACAGCGGTGATCAGAAGAAGCCTCTTGCAAGAACAAATTCTCTAAAAGGTTCTTCTAAACAGGCTGACAAAACTAAAACCAAACTGGGATCCTGGTCCAAAGGAAAGAGTCCTTTGTCAAAGTTCTTCACATCGAGTGGAAGCGACAAGACAAACAAGGCTGAACCGAAGGACGGCAAGAAACCTGAAGTCAAAACTAGTGGTGGACTTCTGGGGAGGCTGTTTCAGACATCTTCAGAGAAAACCGAGGAGACCAAAAAAACAGCAGATGAAAGGAACAAAAAAACACATGCTGATGACAAGAACACAGGAAAGGAAAAAGAGACAAAAGAGATGCAAAAAGAAAAAGACAAATCTCAGGTCTCACCTCTGGAACCAGATGTTCAGAACAATACCAAGGTGAAGTCACAGCCTTCCGAGCCCAACACACTAGATAGTAACTGCAGATCTACAGAGCCATCCAACCTCCCTCAGATACCTGCTCGTGAGTCAGGTGACAATCAAACAGCTGGTGATAAAGAGTCAAATTTGCAGAGCAGTGAAGCTACAGATCTGTCTGTCAGTGAGCCTGAAACTGAGTCTGAAGATCCTCCCTCTCTGAACACAGTGCATGACGAGTCAATCAGTGAGCTGATACCTGAGAAGAGCAGTGAAGACATTTTAAATGATCCATTTAAAGATGATACTTCTGGAGACAGTGTCAGTTCAGCCCTTGCTGACCCATTAGCCATTCAGATAATTACAGATGAATCAGGCCAAAAACCAAACAAACTGCTAGATGCATCAGATGAAGGGGAAGGAAAACTTTGCAATGAACCACATGCCATTCTCAACCATGAACATCCACGAGATTCCTCCATTTGTTTGGACCTATCCAACACCGCTGATGATGCGTTTTCATCTTCTCTAAATGACACCCAGACAAAACAGCAGGACTTAGATCTTTTCGGTGCGGAAAACCTGACAAAACAGCAAGATCTAGATTCTTACAGTGCAGACAACCAGACAAAACAACAGGACTTGGATCCTTTTGGTGCAGACAACCAGACAAAACAACAGGACTTGGATCCTTTTGGTGCAGACAACCAGACAAAACAACAGGACTTGGATCCTTCAGGTGCAGACAACCAGACAAAACAGCAGGACTTGGAGCCTTCAGGTGCAGACAACCAGACAAAACAGCAGGACGTAGATCTTTTTGGTGCAGACAACCAGACAAAACAGCAGGACTTGGATCCTTTTGGTGCAGACAATCAGGCAAAACAGCAGAACGTAGATCTTTCAGGCACAGATAACCAGACAAAACAGCAGGACTTGGATCCTTTTGGTGCAGACAACCAGGCAAAACAGCAGGATGTAAATCCTTTTGGTGCAGACAATCAGGGAAAACAGCAGAACGTAGATCTTTCAGGCACAGACAACCAGGCAAAACAGCAGAACGTAGATCTTTCAGGCACAGACAACCAGACAAACCAGCAGGACTTGGATCCTTTTGGTGCAGACAACAACACAAAACAGCAGAACTTGGATCTTTTTGGTGCAGACAACCAGACAAAACAGCAGAACTTGGATCTTTTCGGTGCAGACAACCAGACAAAACAGCTGGACGGAGAGCCTTTCATGGCAGACAACCAGACAAAACAGCAGGACATAGATCCTTTTGATGCAGACAACCAGGCAAAGCAGCAGGACTCGGATCCTTTTGGTGCAGACAATCAGGCAAAACAGCAGAACGTAGATCTTTCAGGCACAGACAACCAGACAAAACAGCAGGACTTGGATCCTTTTGGTGCAGACAACCAGGCAAAACAGCAGGATGTAGATCCTTTTGGTGCAGACAATCAGGGAAAACAGCAGAACGTAGATCTTTCAGGCACAGACAACCAGGCAAAACAGCAGAACGTAGATCTTTCAGGCACAGACAACCAGACAAACCAGCAGGACTTGGATCCTTTTGGTGCAGACAACAACACAAAACAGCAGAAGTTGGATCTTTTTGGTGCAGACAACCAGACAAAACAGCAGAACTTGGATCTTTTCGGTGCAGACAACCAGACAAAACAGCTGGACGGAGAGCCTTTCATTGCAGACAACCAGACAAAACAGCAGGACATAGATCCTTTTGATGCAGACAACCAGGCAAAGCAGCAGGACTCGGATCTTTTTGGTGCAGACAACCAGGCAAAACAGCAGGACTTGGATCCTTTTGGTGCAGACAACCAGACAAAACAGCAGCACATAGATCCTTTTGGTGCAGACAACCAGACAAAACAGCAGGACTTGGATCCTTTTGGTGCAGACAACCAGACAATACGGCAGTACATAGATCCTTTTGGTGCAGACAACCAGACAATACAGCAGGACATAGATCTTTCAGGTGCAAGCAACCAGACAAAACAACAGGAGATGGATCCTTTCGGTGCAGACAATCAGACAAAGCAGCAGGAGTTGGATCCTTTCAGTGCTGACAACCAGGCAAAGCAGCAGGACATAGATCCTTTCATTGCAGACAATCAGACAAAGCAGCAGGACATAGATCCTTTCATTGCAGACAATCAGACAAAACAGCAGGACATAGATCCTTTTGATACAGACAACCAGGCAAAGCAGCAGGACGTAGATCTTTTTGGTGCAGACAACCAGACAAAACAGCAGGACTTGGATCCTTTTGGTGCAGACAACCAGACAATACGGCCGTACATAGATTCTTTTGGTGCAGACAACCAGACAAAACAGCAGGACATAGATCTTTCAGGTGCAAGCAACCAGACAAAACAACAGGAAGTGGATCCTTTCGGTGCAGACAATCAGACAAAGCAGCAGGAGTTGGATCCTTTCAGTGCAGACAACCAGACAAAACAGCAGGACATAGATCCTTTTGATGCAGACAACCAGACAATACAGCAGGACATAGATCTTTCAGGTGCAAGCAGCCAGACAAAACAACAAGAAGTGGATCCTTTCGATGCAGACAATCAGACAAAGCAGCAGGAGTTGGATCCTTTTGGTGCAGACAACCACACAAAACAGCAGGACTTGGATCCTTTCGTTGCAGACAACCAGACAAGTAAGGAGGACTTTAACTTTGACATATTCAGCTCAAATGACCACCTGTTCACTCAGTCTCCTGCTGTTAATATTCCTCAAGCAGAAGGCGATACGTCCACAAATCAGTCATCTGCCTTGACTGATGACATCTTTGGAATAAGTGATGTCTCAAGCAGTGCAGATGTGTTAATACTGCAGTCAAACAGTCCAGCCATTGGTCAGAATACTGACTCTGATTTACTGAATAATTTATTTGGTTCTGATGTTCCTTCTTCTTCTGCTCCATCAGCTCAGATGGATCTTTTTAACGGTGACATTTTTGCATCAGAACAACTGCTGCCATTATCTGAACCAAGTAATGCAAATGTATTAGTGGGCAGTCTTGTGGTGAGCGAAAACAACAGTACTGAGCAAAAAACAGAGAACAATAGCTGGATGGATGATTTGCTTGGGTAGACTGTTTTAATGATGTTCTACTTTTTTTAAATAAAAGAAGGACTGATTCAAGTGCATAGATATAACAAAATGCTAAACATTTAATTGGTTACCAAAAACGCAACTAATATTGTTTTCACTCACATTGAATTTTATTATGAAATCTGCATCAAATGCTATTGTAACATTTATGTTTAAATTTATGTGGTAAATAGGCTATCCATCTTATGAATATTTCTACAAGATTAATGAATTTTATCATTTGATTTTCTGTCAAAATGAACTTAAAGACAAACAGACGATGTAATGTTTTCTGAATAACTGAACATTTACTGTGAGACTTTGCCTGAGCATAAAGGTGAGGAAATTAAGAAGTCAAAATTAGGTCTGCAAGAATTAACTAATAAGCTGTCAACTATTAAATTAAAAGCAAACTATTCAGATATTTGATTAACTAGCTCAAGTAGATGTTTTTTGATTCCAGCTTTCAGAGACATTTGTCATCTTGGCTTTTGAAAAACACTGATTAACATTTTTTGCAACCTTTATGCTCAGTTTTTTTAGGCATGTTATATATGAATCAAATCTAAAACTAATTGTCAACTGCCATTTTATTCAAAAGTGCTAACTCGATGTATATTGAGTTTGAAATTTTCTGTATAGCTTCGAGAAATAAAGTCTTAAAAATGCCCTTCTATACAATGTGTTCATCAATGAATAATCTGTAATAAAATGATTACTTTAAGAACCGAGGCAGTTCTGGCTGATGACTTTTCCTGTGTCACTCTGTACTTTGCAGAAAACAAGGTAGATAGAAGACTGATATCTCTCCAGAGCTATAAAGAAATATGAAGCCAGAAGCTAGTTAGCTTAGCCTAACACTGGAAACATAGGTTATGTGGTAGATCTACTGGGGGCATCTGGCAAAATAAAGCACATCTAATGTCATAAATGAAAAAGCAATGAGTCGAGTGTTGCCCAGTGTGACGGAGTAAGTTTTGATTGATTACAACTATGACTATGCATTTTGTTATCACCGACTATTTAAATAAGCAAAGTTCACAAAATTGTTTGTGTGTCAGAGTACTATAGTGTCACATATTAAGAAAAAGTCTTATCCACATAACCAAAAAACATCTAGCTAATTGGAATTAAATGGATAAAACATTTTGAACCCCTGTGACTCAATACTGACAAACAATCAGGGTGAAATATTACATGGAGGCAAAAACAGATTTTTTGTTATTGGGCAGGCCATTGTCAGACTTCTTGAAAGAAAACATCAAAAAACACATTCAGGTGTTTATCCTGATACATTTTCTATAATGAACATTTACTCAAATTGTAAACTTATCAGAAAATGTGACATACATAAACTAATAATATAAAATAGAATAAAGCAAGTAAGCCACACATTATGACTAAAACAGCGTTGCTGGGGGTTAAAGAACCGTCTGAGGCCTCTTCTTGGACTGTCCATATTATATTTTATTATATTTCCCTCATGTCTCTGCCTGAGGTGGCAGAGAAGTGAAGAAAGCACACCCTGTTATCTGTTGTAAACACAGTAGTAAAACCTAACATACATTAAAACCTTCACCTTGACCAACATTGACCAAAGTCATAAAAGTTGTTTAACACAGTCACTGCCTGTACCGACACAAATACAGCTTACCAGCACAATGCCACTATTTGATTTTTTAACCCGCACACTCTAATAGAGCATCACAGTCTGGAACCTTGCACTATAATGTCCCAGTGAAGCTGACCTTCTACTTTTTAGATTTAAAATGCTGTCACACAAAGCACTGTGAAAGTTTTCAATTGACAGCTCTTGCAAACATATTTATTAACATACTCAATAAAATCTTGAATGTGGTACAGTGTCTATTCAAAGTAAATTAGGTAAACAATTCAGTCCAATAACTATAGTCACATAACACAAGCTGTCAAAGTGTTTGTAATTAGTGGGCCAGATAACTGCAAATATTACAAGAATCATTCATGTTGCCACACAAGCACCAATATCATTTTTATTTTTAACATTCCTGGTAAAGGGTCAGAAGTCAGTCCTGCAGACATAGGACGTTTACATGTTTTGCATGTTTTAATCTAATCTGAACGTAAAAACATTTTTACAGATGTCTGACATTTGATTTGTGGCCAGGAAAAGAAAAAAGTAATACAGTGCATGATTAGAAGTTTCATGGCAAAGTTTAAATCAGTTTGATCCTTCTTGTGTAAGTGAAAATTTGATGGTTCTCTGTTATTCAGTTGAGCTCTCAAAATGAAGAAAATAAGAATTTGTTTTGTAAAAATCATGAACATCTACCCTTAATGACAATAGAGTAGTAGCAGTAACTTGATTATGGACCCAAGAGGACAAGAAGACCAGCAGACAAACATTACTACAACTTGGTTGAAGGGCTGTGTGGAGGTTTGTGTGACTGATTTTTGCTCCTCAGGGTAGTCTGACTTCTGTAGGGAAGCCCAATACAAAGAGGTTTATTAGTTACACTGAACAGGAACAGCAAAAGGGTGTTATTCATGTCTTTCTCTGCCACTTTATGAACAAGCTTTCTATATTCTTGGGCTTTAACCTTTTCATGTTAGGTTAGTTTACATTTCGAAAAAAAACAATAGAAAAACTCAAGATATTTGTGACTTCACCTAAAACTTAAAAGTATAACTTTGTGCTGTATATAACACTTTTCATGCTTAGCTGAAATTAAGAATCCCAACATGAGACTTAAACATTCACATTTAACTTAAAAATGTGCTGTCAACAGCATTTTTCCTGCTGAACCTCCGTCCCACACAAAGTAAATAGACTTACAAATTTACACATACAGTGAAAGAGTTTCAGGAGTTGTTATATTGCACACTTCACTAACAAGCACAGATAACACAGGTCACACATGTTCATGGCTTTGATAAAGGCGTTCGGAGTTGAACCAGGTCTGCTTGCTTGCTGCTTGCATACCTGTTGCCCTCAGCGTCACTGGCTGTTTCTGGAAGCTCTTTGTTTCTGGTCTCAGGAAGCAGGAGGCCGAGAGCTCCGCTGATGATGGTGACGCTGCTGAGGACTGAGATTGGTATGGCCCAGTGGTACACGGACAACATGTTCAGCAGTGGAGCCAGTATAGAACCTACTTTCCCTGCCATGGATCCTAAAGCTGTTGCTGATTGTCTGAAAAAGGGAGATCATACAGCACATTATCTCTCTTATTAGTGATTTGCTTTATTTTTACATGATCTTTCAAACTTCTGTGGAAAATTCTTATCAACAGACACCAGAATACAAACTGTGAACACCTACCTAACTGATGTCGGAAACAACTCCTGCATATAGACAGCACAAACAGAAGCCATAAATATCATGCAGACACGTGATGCAACAGCTAAACATGTAGAAGCAGTGGGATAACCTGAAGGGGAAACAAAAGAAAATAAAATTAGATTTTGAAAAAAAAAAAAAAAAATGTCCAAACCAAACCAAAAGGCTTACTTTCAGGAACAGCCAGGATCAGCATGGAACAGAGTCCTCCAATCAGAAGGACTGCTGTGAATAATATTTTTCTCCCCAAAATCTCCAACAGCCACATGGAGAGTAAAAGAGCGGGTACTTCAAAAACACCAAAAAGGAGCTGTGTCACAAATATGCTCAAGCCCAGGTTTGCCATGTTAAAATACAGGGAGAAGATGGAAATGTTCAGTGAAAACCTTAAAAAAAGAGAGAGACGATCAGATAAGTCATTCGGAAGTCTTGAATTTACACCAAAACTGGAAAACTATTGCTTCATGATTCCAGATTTATGATAAATCTGCAGCATCTGACTATTAGCAATATGATTAAGTGCAATGAAGATTTTACAAATACTTGTACAAACCATAAGGTGACTACAAATGATACATTATACCATTATACAATGTTTCCCAATCTTTCAGACTTACCATGCCAGTGACACAACAAAGAAATATCTGGTCAGTAGTCGTGATCCAAAAATCAATTTAATGCCGCCTTCATTCACAGAGTTGGTCACTTTTATCTGTGGCAGAACAACTGGTTAATGTGTGTAATGTTGTGTATTTTCTTTTCTCTTGTCATATATTTTATTATATATATATATAAATATATATACACATGTGTGTGTTACTTAGCTTTAATTTCTTTATTAGTCTTTACTTTTCTGAATCTGAATTTTGTCGCCTTCGGCATGAGCCTCGGAATGCTCGCACTTCAGGTGTTTGAAGAAATTGCTCTTGCTGCTGCTGTGTTACACAGATCACACTTTGCTGAAATTTTATCAGCTGGCGAAAAATTTGTTCACACAACGCTTCTCTTTTTTGTCGGCCATTTCTTCGCTCCGTCAGAAATTCGCATGTTCATTGCCGTGTTGTCGCTAGTAGGGTAAACACACAACTCGCGGCTCTTCTGGTCACGTGACTTGGATGGACCAGTTCAATGCGCTGCGGGCTGCGGGGTGGTTCGGCACAAAACACTGGAATAAGTTACCTAAAAATATCGGGACTTGACACACACACTTTAATTTCGCATTTATTAATTAGCAATCGATACTTTAGTGGAGGAGTTGAAGCCAAAACAGGTGATGTGTGGGAATCGATACCATTGATACCATGGCATCGATACGCCCATCACTAATCAGGTCCTGGAAAACTTAAATAAATGCAATAAAGTATGGGCACATTCTGGAGGATGACATGAGACAGTCTGCAAGAGAACTGCAACTTAGACAAAGATTTGTTTTCCAACAAGACAATGATCCAAAGCATACAGTCAAAGCCACACAGGAAAGGTCAATGATCTGGCCAAGTCACAGCCCAGACCTTGATCCAATTGATAATTTGTAAATGGACTTTAAAGGGGCTGCTCACTCATGATTCTCATGTAACCTGAGAACTTGAACAGTTTTGTAAAGATGAATGGAGTTAAGACCTAGCAACACAGGCTCAAAGCTGTACCTGTGGCTAAAGGTGTATCGACGAAATGCTTCAAAACGATGACCATGCCATGCAGTCACTGATTTTGTGTTTAAAATTTTTAATAAGCTGGCATCATTGTGTGGCAATTCCTCTTTTAAAAAAGTCCCTTTAAATTGAATATGATTAAATGGTAAAAAAGAAATAAAAGGAGGAAATTTCAAATGGGGGTGACCGGTCTTCATAAGGAATGTAATTGTTGATCCCACCTCCAGAGACTGATTGATTACAAAGGGCCATCCCAAAATAAACCGACAATTAAAGTAGCTGTTAAGGTCCTTACATGACCAAAAAAATGACTTTGTTTAAAAAATGGATTTCTTAAGAAGACCACATCGACTGGACCTAAAATGATTTGGTGATGGAGAGATTTCAATTGTTGAGAGGTATTTGATTAGATTAAAGTAGATTAGATCGATACTTTATTCCTGCCTGTGGGAAAATTCACATGTTCCAGCAGCATTCACACACGAGATAAAAGGCATGCAAAAATAAAATGAAGAGAAATGAAGTTAAAATATTAGACATATGTCATAGACAATGTCCCTGAAAACTCATCCCTAAAGTGCTGCAGTGGTTCAGTACCTCTTCCAGCAGAGAGTCTGGGATGGGGCGTTTGTTAATGGCTGCTGCTTTGATGATGAGCTTTTTCGCCTCTTCTGTCCTCCCTCTGTTTAACAACCACCTGGCTGACTCTGGAATGAACCTTAAAGACAATATGACACTTCCAGTTGTCTCTAATTTACAAAATAAAACAATAACAGGCAAAGAAAAAGAACAGAATGCCTACCATATGTAAACAACAGTCAAGACAAGGGGAGTTGCTGAGATCAGTTGAGCCAGTCTCCACTTCCGGATGCCATAGATAAAACCAGCGAGGACGCACTGTCCGATTGCACCAAATAGCTGAGTCACACCTACTCCCCATGATCTTTTGGATGCCCCGATCCATTCAGTGGCTGCAATAAGCAAAATATGAGACTAGTTATTGTTAAATTACATTAACATGGCAACATAGAAGAAGAAAAACAACCACTTGAAGGGTTAGGTTTCAATATTGAACTCTTTATCTGCTGTAACTACTTATTTTACTTCCATGAATCAGTATATATCCTGTTAAACTTTGGCTGAATATTATTGTAGTCATGAAACATCTGATGAGGTTTCTCCCTCTGTCATGCACTGAAAAGATACATGTAACCATCACAACGTCTCCCACTGGTTTGTTGATGACTGTTTTGATGCCTGGACTTTGACGACCTGCCAGTTACAAGGAAGCCTCGCCTTAGAGCAGACCCTGCTTTATTGTCAATTTTATTCTAAATGGAACTATAATCAAGGATCAAGGACATAGAGGCTGCAGCTCTGGGGAAAAGCTGTTCCTCAGCTTGCTAGTCCATGTTTTGATGGCACGGTACCTCCTCCCCAACAGCAGTGAGACAAACAGGCAATGTCCGAGGTGGCTGATGTCCATGCAGATGGTCCGTGCTCTTCTCCGCTTGCGCTGAGCATACACAGAGTCCAAGTCCGGGAGCTCAGCTTCCACGATTGTCTCTGCCACATTTACCACCCGGCACAAATCTTCTTTGTCTTCTCCTGTGCAGCCACTCTACCACACTGTGCAGCCCTGGCAGAGGATGCTCTTGATGATACTTCTGCAGAAGGTTGTGAGCAATTGTGGAGCCAGACCAGCCTGTTTCAGCTTCCTCAGAAAGAACATCCTCCGCTGGGCTTTTTTTTTTTACCAGGTTGAATGTATTTAGTGTCCATGTCAGATCCTTGGTAATGTGCATGCCAAGGTATTGATTGAGTCCACCCTCTCTACCTCTTCTCCACTGATATGGGGTGGGGACTGTATGACTTTCTTTATTCTGGTGATGTTGAGGACCAGGTCACTGTCTGCACACCATCCTACCAGATGTTGGAACTCCTGCCTGTACCAGGTCTTGTGATGTTTCTTAAAACGGCCTACCACCGTAGTATTGTCGGAAAACTTTATCGGGGTGATGGAGCAGTGAGTGGGGACTCAGTCCATAGTGAAAAGGGTGAAAAGTGCCAGACTAAGCACACAACCCTGTGGTGTGTCTGTGTTCATGGTTGTGGTGCTGGATGTCAAGTTCCCCATCCTGACATTCTGAGGCTTGTTGGTCAGAAAGTTAATAATCCATGAGCACAGTGTGGTGGAGAGTCCAAAGTTGATGAGTTTGTATGCCAGTTTATGGGAGACTGCAGTATTGAAGGCACTGCTAAAATCCTCAAAGAGCATCCTGACATCCTTGTTTGGCTGCTCCAGGCGGGTTAGGGCTGTATGAAGTGCAACAGAGACAGCCTCCTCTGTATGATGATCTCTTCATCTGGTACGTGAACTAGTGACTGTCCAGATCATACTTCATCCAGATAATTTACAAAATGAAGACCATGCTGCATTAAAGCAGACCTCAAACTAACAATTGAGACTATAAACTCATGTGGAAAATGTTTACTGAGGTAACAAATCAAGTCAGAGGCAGGTTTATTTCCTCCTAGACTTCCATACAATTGGACTGCTTTGCAACCAAAGAAGTCGCCCCCTGTTGGTGGTTAGAAAGAATGAGGATTTAAAGCACTTTCGCATTCACTTCACTTTTCCGACCCAGAAGCTACGTCCATCTTTTATATACAGTCTGTGGGTTTGATTAGCTTGTAAACTATTTGCAAAACTCAATTTTTGCATTATTACTCATTGTGGAAGAACTGAAATGATTTACTGATGTTAAATATTAAATTACTGGAAATAAACTACACTCGGTATTGAAAGAAAAAGTACTTTTCCCAGTAACCTGAAGAAGCATAAAAAATTGAAGAAAAATACCCAGTTATATTAACTGTGCAAAAGAGTTTTGTTTTAGAAAATTTCAATAGGCTTTTCAACACAATTTAAATTTTATCCATCCATCCATCCATCCACCCATTCTCGATACACCGCTTTATCCTCATTAGGGTCACGGCGGGGTGGGGCCGATCCCAGCTGACTTGGGCAAAGGCAGGGGACACCCTGGACAGGTCGCCAGTTTGTCACAGGGCTAAATTTAAATTTTACAAACAATTAAATAATTATTGAGAAAACAATTAATAGATTAGTCTATAATGAAAAGAGTCGTTAGTTGCAGCCTTAAGCTAAACATGTAGAAACTCGGGATACATACTCAGAACAATACAGTTGACTCGATATCCTCCAAATGCAATTCCAGCTAAGAACTGGGACACTAAATACAAATAGACATTGGGGCAAAATGCTGTTGTCACCATGAACACCAACATCATAACTGCTGGAATCTGAGTTGCTCGTTTGCGACCGAACCTGCAAAAAAAAAGACAGAAAAGGCTTTAACCATGAGCTAAAAGCATGATTTCATCTCTGCTGAGGATGTCTTGAATGACACATGATATAGACAATACCTAACCAATTCAACACAACAACAGTTTCATAAAACTGCATTTTCAGGGACGTGTGTTCATGGATACATGCCTGAAGTATTTCAAGGTTTTGGGAAAATTCATACTACCGGGACCGACATTGGTCTGTGAAGTGATTTAGCAAAGCTTCTGCAAACTTTCATTGCCATCATAGGTTTCACATTGACCTAAAACCATTTACATACTGGGTCAGGTTTACTGGAAAAGGATTAGTTGTAAAATTGTGATTATATTCTGTTATGTGTAGCAAACACCTCAGAGTGACTCTTTTTATGGTCACAATTAGTTGTTAGACAAATGTTGTTACATTTGAAGGGTGTCAGACTAATTGACTTCCATTCTTTAAGCTAGATTCATGTTTGACATTCAGAAATGGTAACCAATTCTCAGGATTAAAGCAAATACGCATATCTATCATATACAGTTATTGAAAAAAATATTAGACCCTTGTTTTCTTTAGTTTCCTGTTCATTTTAATGTCTGGTACAACTAATGATACATTTGTTTAGACAAATATAATGATCACAACAAAAATAGCTCATAAGTGTTTAATTTACGAGCTGATATCGAGCCATTTTCCACGGGGTTTTTTTGACAATAGCCTAAATAAATCTTTTAAGTTCTTACATCAATAGCTATGGCACATGATACACACAGGAGTTAGTACTTGATTGCAGAGCCATTGTTTTTGATGACTGCATCCTGTGGGCATGCTCTCTACCAGCTTCTGACATTGTTCTGCTGTTACAGGAGCCCATTCTTGTTGCAAAAATTCAAACAAATTTGTTTTGGTTTTGGGCTTGTGGTTTGGCTTGCATTTCATGATTTTCCACAGGTTTATATACCCTGGGAGTACAATGAAGCTTAAGCATGTCAAATAGGACATCAAGTATTTTGTAATCAGTTACATTTTTTGCCGTGTTCATTGTATTCTTCGGGTAATACACCTTTCATGGTACCAGGTATTACAACAAACAAGAAATTAAAGAAAACAAGGGCAGTCCAAGAATTTTTTTTCCATGACTATATGTCAGTTGAGTTATACAACATATCCACATTGAATTTAGACACCATCAGCTGTGAGATAATGAATTCAAGTCGACATATCTTGGATTGCAAAATGTTTCTTTTGCTCTGGTCTACAGTATGAATTGTTTTGAATTGCATATTGGTTAAAATATTTAAAATCATATACAGAAAAAGAAACTATATGTTTGTATCATAGACTGAAACGCATCATTCTTGACCGAAATACACTTACGATTCAGCAGCAGGTCCAAAGATGAGGAAACCAAGAACCATTCCAGCCATAAACACTGTTTGTAACACTTGCACCATGTTACCCCGATCACAGACCAGATCAAACTGTGAACATTTTAAATAGAAAAGAATGTTCAGTTGAAGGTTATAATTAACTGAGAAACAATGTCAGTTTGTCAGCACTTACATCAGTGACTATGGTGGTTTCATACAGCATGTTTCCATACACCCATCCATTCACACACCCACTGGTCTCACTGAGTCCATTCTCCCTGATGTCATCGATGTCCCAGTCCACAGGGACGAACATCCGACACCTGCTGAAGCTCCCGTCCTCCTCCCGAGGCAGAGTCAGGTTCAGCTGCTCCTCTGTGGTCAGATTAGGACCAGCACTGAGGATCCAGTCTGTGTTACAGTGTCGATCTGGATCGAACTCGACAAAAAGTAAACTTGCAACTGTAAAAGACTGAATTATGTTTGGAAAGCAAAGTGCAATCAGATTTATCTTCTGGAATAATCCAAATTCTCCAATGTTCCTGAGAATCTCTCCAAAGTCTGCCATCTTGATGTTGGTTAACTTACTAATGTCTGTTTCAAAAGACTGTACCTCAGGTTTCGCCAATACCCAGTCAATAAAAGTTAATCAGTTTCCAGAGGCTCATGGTGAGTAGTGACTGCCAAACACAGGTCTGAGATAAACACTAAATTATGTAAGAAAAGAGTTAAGTGTTCACATTAAAGTGCTGTCCCTGTGCAGTTAATTTCTGAATTTTGGTGTCTCGAAAAGTTTTCAAACAAAGCTACAAAGTCTGAGCTGGCATGATGTAAATTGCAGCTCGGTACTTCAAAGAATCTTAAAGATTGGCCTTGACCTAGATTCTAATCTGACCTACATTC
The DNA here is from genome assembly GCF_021347895.1 of Acanthochromis polyacanthus. NCBI lineage: Eukaryota > Metazoa > Chordata > Actinopteri > Pomacentridae > Acanthochromis > Acanthochromis polyacanthus. The sequence goes on from NC_067121.1 coordinate 33,739,964, forward strand.
ATCGCATCTCGCTATGGTTTTTACAGAGGACATTGAGCCCAAGTTTTGAAGCAACTTGCGATACAGCATTTCAGCTGAGGATCCAATTGCAACCATCATGGTGGTGTCAGACCAACAACCTGATGCTGAACATCAGTAAAACCAAGGAGCTGAAGGAAGACAGGAAGATGCCAGTATAAAGTACATTGTACTAGTCCAGTCTTGAACTGATAAATGCATGAATAGCTTTCTCAAGGTCGGTATGGTTACAAGAAGGCTTGATTTTGGCTAAAAGTTGAAGCTAAAAAAAACTTGCTCTGGCTACTGTGTCAATTTGTTAAATTTCAAGTAGCCCCAAACACAATGCATTCAGTTTTATCCTCATTTAAAAGTAAAAAGTTAGATGACAGCCACTCCTTAATGTACAGTTAGTAACATTTCTTCATGAATCATTTTCTGTTGGTAAGTAAATCTGAACGTCATCCACATAACAGTGGAAAGACAGATTATGTTTTGCTATGACTGATCCAAGTGCAGCATATAAAGGGAGAACAGAGTAGGGCCTAGAAAAGAACCTTGTGACAGGATCTTGTAGATGAGTAAAAGCCAATGTTGGAGTCACCTGGTGTAAAGGGAGGGACCAGTTTGTAAAGGTCACAATGGAGGGTGGAGAAAGGTGCACTGGTGGCAAGATGGATGGCTGAATGATGAAGGACATCAAGTCTGTTAAAGGGCAAGCTTAGAGCCCATTTGAGTGTAAATACTGATGGACACCAGAGTTATAAAAGTTGTACTTTCACCACCGTGCTTAATACAGTCACTGCCTGAACCGACACATGTACATCATGTACTAACACAATGCGACCTTGAATTTATTTCTCGCACGCTCCAAATAAAAAAGTTGCAATTTGGAGCCCTGCAATATAATGTCCCGGTGAAATTGATCTTTGACCTTTTGGATTTAAAATGTCATCACACAGAGCACTGTGAAACTTTTGAATTGACAGCTCTTGCAAACATATTTATTAACATAGGCAATAATATGTTGAATGTGCGACAGTGTCTATTGAAGGTAAATCAAATAAGCAAACAATTCAATACAATAATTGTCGTGACAAGCGGTCAAATGACAGTTTTTAATTCGTTGGCAGGATAACTGCAAATATTACAAGAATCATTCATCTTGTCATACAAGCACTGATATCATTATTTCAGCATTCCTGGTAAAGGGTTAGAAGTCAGTCCTGCAGACAGGGGACAAATACATGTTGTGTATGTTCTAATCTAATCGTAACCCACAAACATTTTTACAATAAAACAGTAAAAAAAAAAAAAAAAAGTTGTCACATTTTTAGATGCCTGAAGTAAAAAGCCAGTACAAAAAAAAAAAAAAACCACAATCCATGTTTGTTCTAAAGGCAGAGCTGTGCAGAGCAGTGACACTTGGTTTGTGGAGCATGATTAGAAATTTCAAGGCAATGTTTGAATCAGTTTGATTTTTCTTGCATAAGTGAACATTTGATGGTTCTCTGGGATTCAGTTGAGCTCTCAAAATGAAGAAAATAAGAATTTGTTCTGTAAGAATCATAATCATCTACTCTTAATGACAATAGAGTAATGGATCAAAGAGAACAAGACCAGCAGACAAACATTACTACAACTTGGTTGAAGGGCTGTGTGGAGGTTCGTCTGACTGATTTTTGCTCCTCAGGGTAGTCTGACTTCTGTGGGGAAACCAAATGCAAAGAGGTTTATTAGTTACACAGAACAGGAACAGCAACAGAGTGTTATTCATGTCTTTAACAAGCACAGATAATACAGGTCACACATGTTCATGGCTTTGATAAAGGCGTTCGGAGTTGAACCAGGTCTGCTTGCTTGCTGCTTGCATACCTGTTGCCCTCGGCGTCACTGACTGTTTCTGGAAGCTCTTTGTTTCTGGTCTCAGGAAGCAGGAGGCCGAGAGCTCCGCTGATGATGGTGAAGCTGCTGAGGACTGAGATTGGTATGGCCCAGTGGTACATGGACAACATGTTCAGCAGTGGAGCCAGTATAGAACCTACTTTTGATACCATGGATCCTAAAGCTGTCGCTGATTGCCTGGAAAAGGGAGATCATACAGCACAATATCTATCTGATTAGTTATTTGCTTTATTTTTATATAATCTTTCACACTTTTCTGGAAAGTTCTCATCAACAGACACCAGAATACAAACTGTGAACACCTACCTAACCGATGTCGGAAACAACTCCTGCATATAGACAGCAACAACAGCAGCCATAAATATCATGCAGACACGTGATGCAACCACTAAACATGTAGAAGCAGTGGGATAACCTGAAGGGAAACAAAAGAAAAGAAATTTAAACTTGGGAAAAAATGAAACAGTAATTTTACAAACCAAACCAAAAGGCTTACTTTCAGGAACAGCCAGGATCAGCATGGAACAGAGTCCTCCAATCAGAAGGACTGCTGTGAATAATATTTTTCTCCCCAAAATCTCCAACAGCCACATGGAGAGTAAAAGAGCGGGTACTTCAAAAACACCAAAAAGGAGCTGTGTCACAAATATGCTCAAGCCCAGGTTTGCCATGTCAAAATATAGGGAGTAGATGGAAAGGTTCAGTGAAAACCTTAAAAAAAAAAAGAGAGAGAGAGAGAGAATATCAGATTAGTCATTCGGAAGTCTTGAATTTACACCAAAACTGGAAAACAATTGCTTCATGATTCCAGATTTATGATGAATCTGCAGCATCTGACTATTAGCAATATGATTAAGTGCAATGAAGATTTTACAAATACTTGTACAAACCATAAGGTGACTACAAATGATACATTATACCATTATACAATGTTTCCCATTCTTTCAGACTTACCATGCCAGTGACACAACAAAGAAATATCTGGTCAGTAGTCGTGATCCAAAAATCAATTTAATGCCGCCTTCATTCACAGAGTTGGTCACTTTAATCTGTGTCAGAAATTCTGGTTAATGTGTCTGTTTAAAATCCTGAGTAAATGTAAATGCAAAGAAACACTTAATGAAGCACGATAGTGATTTCTAGTCATTAGTTATTAAAAGAGAAGTATTACTGTCAGAAAATAGGCAGATCATAAATAAATGTGAAACAGAAATAAATTGTAAATTAAAAAATGGGCAATTAAATGAATAAAGAGGTGAGCATATGAAATAAGGTTCTGCCAAGATTGCCACTAATAATGAATCTTAATACATAATTTTGCAATAAAATAAAGAGAAATTAAGTTAAAATATTAGACATATGTCATAGACAATGTGCTTGAAAACTTGTCCCTAAAGTGCTGCAGTGGTTCAGTACCTCTTCCAGCAGAGAGTCCGGGATGGGGCGTTTGTTAATGGCTGCTGCTTTGATGATGAGCTTTTTCGCCTCTTCTGTCCTCCCTCTGTTTAACAACCACCTGGCTGACTCTGGAATGAACCTTAAAGACAATACGACACTTCCAGTTGTCTCTATTTACAAAATAAAACAATCACAGGCAAAGAAAAAGAACAGAATGCTCACCATATGTAAACAACAGTCAAGACAAGGGGAGTTGCTGAGATCAGTTGAGCCAGTCTCCATTTTCGGATGCCATAGATCAAACCAGCAATGATGCACTGTCCAATTGCACCAAATAGCTGAGTCACACCTACTCCCCATGATCTTTTGGATGCCCCGAGCCATTCAGTGGCTGCAATAATCAAAATGTGAGACTAATTATCTTTATATTACATTAACATGGTGACATAGAAAAAGAAAAACAACCACTTGAAGGGCTAGGGATAGGTTTCAATGTTAAACACTTTAACTGCTGTAACTACCTATTTTACTTCCATGAATCAGCATATATCATATTAAACTTTTGCTTAATATTGTCATTATTTGTCCATCAGCTCTTCTGTCTCCGTAGTCACAAAACATCTGATAAGGTTTCTCACTGTCATGGACTGAAAAGATATACGTAGCTATGACAACGTCACCCACGGCTTTGTTGATGCCTGGACTTTGAAATTTGGCCGTGCACATCTTGGTCTCTTTAAATCAGACATGTTAAGCAAGGGGTAAATCTGAGTAAGAATTTGAGGACAGAACACATCTCCTTAACGTCATGACCTGCCAGTTACAAGGTAGTCCCACCTTAAAGCATACCCTGCTTTATTGTCTATTTTACTCTGAATGGAACCACAATCAAGGATCGAGGATCAAGGACATGCAGACCATCCTGCATTAAAGTAGACCTCAAACTAACAATTGAGACCATAAACTCATGCGGAAAATGTTTACTGAGGTAACAAATCAAGTCAGAAGCAGATCTGTTTCCTCCTAGACTTCCCTACAATCGGACCGCTTTGCAACCAAAGAAGTCGCCCCCTATTGGCGGTCAGAAAGAATGCAAATTTAAAGCACTTTGGCATTCACTTCACTTTTCTGACCCAGAAGCGACATCCATCTTTTACATACAGTCTGTGGGCTTGATTAGCTTGTAAACTATTTGCAAAACTCCATTTTTGCATTCTTGCCCATTTAAAAGAATAACTGAAATGATTTACTTCTGTAAAATATTAAAACATTGACAACAAAACATGCTAGCTATTAAAAGTAAAAATACTTTTCCCCATTAACCTGCAGAACAGTGGAAGCATAAAAACGAGAGAAAATGGTTCAATTAAAAACTGTGCAAAGGATGTTCTTTATAGAAAATTTCAGTAGGCTTTTCAACACAATTTAAAATTAACAAACAATTAAATAATCAAGAAAACAATTAGGTGATTAATCTATAATGAAAACAGTCGTTAGTTGCAGCCTTAAGCTAAATATGTAGAAATTCAGGGTACATACTCAGAACAATACAGTTGACTCGATATCCTCCAGCTCCAATTCCAACGAAGAACTGGGACACTAAATATAAATAGACATTGGGGCAGAATGCTGTTGTCACCATGAATACCAACATCATAACTGCTGGAATTTGAATTGCTCGTTTGCGACCAAACCTGCAAAAAAGAACAAACAAAATAAATAAAAAACAGATAACTACAATGATGAAGTGTAGACTGACTGGGTAAACCCAAAACTAAAAACAAATGACAGAAATAGCTTTAACCATGAGCTACATTGAAGTGAAGGCCCCATTTCATCTATGCCGAGGATGTCTTGAATGAATACACATGATATAGACAATACCTAACTAATTTAACACAACAGCCAGTTAAATAAAACTGCATTTTCAGATATGTGTGTTCATGGAAACATCCTTGAAATATTTCAAGATTTTGGGAAAATTCTCACCACTGGAACCAGCATTGATCTGTGAAGTGATTTATCAAAGCTTTCGCTAACTTTCATTGCCATCGTGTGTTTCACATTGACCTATATGCTTCACATTGACCTATATGCTTCACATTGACCTAGAAACTGTTTACATAACCGGTCAGGTTTATTGGAAAAGGGTCAGTTGTAAAATGGTGATTATATTCTGTCCTGTGCAACAAAGACCCCAGAGTGACAGTTTTTATGATCACAATTAGTTGATAGATAAATGTTGTTACCTTTGAACAGTGTCGGGCTACTTGACTCCCATTCTTTAAGCTAAATGCTGCTGGCTGTATAGACTCATGTTTTTATCATTCAGAAGTGTTAACCGACTCTCAGGATTACAGCAAATATGCACATTTGTCACATGTATGTCAGTTGGATAATATAACATATTCACATTCAATCTAGACAGAGTCTGCTGTGAGATAATGAATTCAAGCAGAACATTGTTTCAAATTGCATATTGATTAAAATATTCAAAATCGAATACAGAAAAAATAAATATATCTTTGAATCATAGACTGAAACACACAATTCTTGACTGAAATACACTTACGATTCAGCAGCAGGTCCAAAGATGAGGAAACCAAGAACAACTCCAGCCATTATCACTGTTTGTAACACTTGCAGCATGTTACCCCGATCACAGACCAGATCAAACTGTGAACATTTTAAACAGAAAAGAATGCTCAATTGAAGGTTATAATTAACTGAGAAACAATGTCAGTTTGTCAGCACTTACATCAGTGACTATGGTGGTGTCATACAGCATGTTTCCATACACCCATCCATTCACACACCCGCTGGTCTCATTGAGTCCATTTTCCCTGATGGCATCGATGTCCCAGTCCACAGGGACAAACATCCGACACCTGCTGAAGCTCCCGTCCTCCTCCCGAGGCAGAGTCAGGTTCAGCTGCTCCTCTGTGGTCAGATTAGGACCAGCACTGAGGATCCAGTCTGTGTTACAGTGTCGATCTGGATCGAACTCGACAAAAAGTAAACTTGCTAGTGAAAAAGACTGAATTATGTTTGGAAAGCAAAGTGCAATCAGATTTATCTTCTGGAATAATCCAAATTCTCCAATGTTCCTGAGAATCTCTCCAAAGTCTGCCATCTTGATGTTGGTTACCTGATTAGTGTCTGTCTCAAGAGACTGCACCTCAGGTTTTAACAATACCCAGTCAATAAAAGTTAATCAGTTTCCAGAGGTTCATCCTGAGTAGTGACTGCAAATCACAGGCCTGATTTTTCTGTCTTTAGTTCAACCCCGGGATGTTATCAAAATAATATCTTCCAATACACCTAATGTTCTCTATCTGTCTCCAAAAGTCTTTTTCTGGAGTTATTGTCAAAATTATTCCATAAATACACCTTGTCTAAAAGATCAAAATGTGTTGCTTTGTAGAAAAATGTGTCATGAATGCGGGGTGGTGTGAACCTATGCAGCAGGCGACAGACAGGCGGGATGAATTAATAAGAGTTTATTAAGAAAAAATATTAAACAAGAAATCACTCCATAAGGGAGGCACAGGGAAATTAACAGGAAAAGTGTAAAACGAAACTAATTAAACTGAGGGCGATGTTGCAGGACCGTGGTGGAGGGTTAACTAAACTAAACAAAACTAAAAGCGATGGCTTAGGGCCGCGATGAAAAAAAACAAGCCAAACTAACAGAGAGTGGGGAAACTCACTAGATGTCCAGGAGGGGAATCGGGAAATCAGGTGGCGAGCCGAGCTGAGGGAGATGGCGGCAGAGACGGGGTGAGGACCGAGTAGTAGGCGGACTGGGAGCAGACGGAAGAGGGAGGCGGAGTGGACGAGGGATTCCGGGGTGAAGAGGGAGGACGGGGCCGGCAAGGTAACTCACTGACAGTAGAGTTCAGACGGCGGAGTGCAGGTGACGGGGTGCAGCATGTAGCGGGGATGACGGATGAGGTGATCCATTAATCCAAAGAGCTGTGTGCTCGTGGCAGGGTGCAGAGTGTCTCAGGCGGGAACATGATGCAGGAGGTGAGTGGCAGCTATGTGGCAATGACGCAGCAGGGAATTTAGGGATGTGCCAGGCTTTATACTGCGCTGATTGTTCGTGATTGTTCATCGCGCTCAGCTGTGCCTCTCCCCAGCTGCTCCTAATGAGCTGAGTCAGAGCACTGGCACAGGAGGGGTGTGACAAAATGAATACCCACAAACTGCAAAGTTGGTGTTGCAGCAGCTCTGTGCTTTGAAACACGTGAGAGAATGATAGCAACCTTCGACATTTATCACTTCTCTCTCTCGGTTTTACCATCATTTACACATTGAAATGAAGTTCAGCAGATTGTGTCATTACACTTTTGATTATTACAGCATCACAACTGTATTAGGGCCTCCTCAAACCAGTCAAGTTGTGTTTACATCCATGTCTGTCTTATAATATATGTTGTAAAGACTTTGAAGTGGATCAGTCCACTAACTGAAACAATAAACAGGGTCACTGTTTTTTTTGGATTCACATTCTTGGCTGATTCTGACAAAACACAAAGTTGTAGCTGTAACAGAATATAATAAAAAACGGCTGTGATTTACAACTTTAGCAAGGGTAACATTTTTTTCTGAACAAGTCACACATGTTCATGGCTTTGATAAAGGCGTTCGGAGTTGAACCAGGTCTGCTTGCTTGCTGCTTGCATACCTGTTGCCCTCGGCGTCACTGGCTGTTTCTGGAAGCTCTTTGTTTCTGGTCTCAGGAAGCAGGAGGCCGAGAGCTCCGCTGATGATGGTGAAGCTGCTGAGGACTGAGATTGGTATGGCCCAGTGGTACATGGACAACATGTTCAGCAGTGGAGCCAGTATCGAGCCTGCTCTCCCTGCCATGGATCCTAAAGCTGTTGCTGATTGTCTGAAAAAAGGAGGCCATATAGGACATTATCTCTCTTATTAGTTATTAGTTACCAACAGACACCAGAATACAAACTGTGAACACCTACCTAACTGATGTCGGAAATAACTCCTGCATATAGACAGTACAAACAGAAGCTATAAATGTCATGCAGACACGTGATGCGACAACAAAACATGTAGAAGCAGTGGGATAACCTGAAGGGAAAACAAAAAGAAATTTAGATGTGGAAAAAAATTGAAATAGTTTTCCTGAACAAACCAAAAGGCTTACTTTCAGGAACTGCCAGGATCAGCATGGAACAGAGTCCTCCAATCAGAAGGACTGCTGTGAATAATATTTTTCTCCCCAAAATCTCCAACAGCCACATGGAGAGTAAAAGAACAGATACTTCAAAAACACCAAAAAGGAGCTGTGTCACAAATATGTTCAAGCCCAGGTTTGCCATGTTAAAATACAGGGAGAAGACGGAAAGGTTCAGTGAAAACCTTAAAAAGAGACAACCAGATAAGTCATTAGGAAGTCATGCATTTACACCAAAACTGGAAAACAATTGCTTCATGATTCCAGATTTATGATGAATCTGCAGCATCTGATTATTAGCAATATGATTAAGTGCAATGAAGATTTTACAAGTACTTGTACAAACCAAAAGGACGACAATGTTTGTTTTTAACTGGAAAGCACTTTAGTCACCTTGAGTGTTGTAAAGTACTCCATAAATAAATTTTGATTGATTGATTGATACAAATGATACATTATACCATTATACAATGTTTCCCATTCTTTCACACTTACCATGCCAGTGACACAACAAAGAAATATCTGGTCAATAGTTGTGATCCAAAAATCAATTTAATGCCGCCTTCATTCATAGAGTTGGTCACTTTTATCTGCGTCAGAAATTCTGGTTAATGTGTCATCCTCTTTAAAGTCCTGAGTAAATGTAAATGCAAAGAAACATTTAAAGAATAATGACAGCTATTTCTAGTCATTAGTTATGAAAACAGAAGTATTATTGTCAACAAATAGGCAGATTATAAGTAAATATAAAACATAAACAAATTGGAAATGAATAAATGTGCAATAAAATAAATGAATAGGTAAGCAGATGAAGTAATGTTCTGCCAAGATTGCCACTAACAATGAAACTTAATATCTAATTTCATATATAATATTTTATATTTAAAGGTGTTACTTTAAAAAACAACAATATACACTATCAGTGAAAAGTTTAGACACACCTTCTCTTTCAGTGTTTTTACTACATTCTACATTGTAGATACATACTGAAGAGATCAAAACTGTGAAGGAAGATGTATGGAATTATGTAGAAAAACAATTGTTAAATAGCTCACAATATGTTTAGATGCTTCAAAATAGCCATCCTTTGCATTGAAGAAAGCTTTGCAAACTATTTTCTCAATGCACTTAATGAGGCAGTCACCTGAAATGGTTTTCACTTCACAGGTGTGCCTTGTCAAGGCTCATTTGTGGAATTTCTTTCCTTCTTAATGGGATTGGGACCATCAGTTGTGTTGTACAGAAGTCAGGTTGGTACACAGTTGACAGCCCTATTTGGCAGCTGTTACAATCCATATTATGGCAAGAAACAATCAGATAAGAGATACAACAAATCCATCATTACTTGAAGGACTGACGGTTGGTCAGTCAGTCCAGAAAATTGCAAAAACTTTGAATGCATCCCCAAGTTTGCGTTCCCCCAAGCGCTACAATGAAAGTGGCTCACATGAGGACTCATTTTTCATTTCATTTCATTTATTATTTTATTTGAATGGGACAGTCCCAGGAGTCAACTTTGCTGCTGAGGATAAGTTCATCCGACACTTGATTAGTGGAAATCTGTGCTTTGGTCTGATGAGTGCAAATGTGAGATCACTGGTTCACCCGCCGTGTCTTTGTCTGACACAGTAAGGATGAGCGGATGGTCTCAACATGCATGGTTCTATGAAGCATGGAGGAGGAGGTGTGATGATGTGGGGGTACTTCGCTGATGACACTGTTGGGGATTTATTCAAAACTGAAGGAACACTGAACCAGCATGGCTACCAGAGCATCCTGTAGCGACATGCCATCCCAGTTTGCATTTAATTGGAACATCATTTCTTTTTCAACAGGACAATGACCCCAAACACACCTCCAGGCTGTGTAAGGACGAAATGACCAAAAAGGAGAGTGATGGAGTGCTGCTTCAGATGACCTGGCCTCCACAGTCACCTGACCTAAACCTAATTCAGATGGTTTGGGATGAGAGGGACCACAGAGCAAAGGGGCCAACAAGTGCTCAGCATCTCTGGGAACTCTTTCAAGACTGTTGGAAAACCATTTCATTTGACTACCTCATGAAGTTTAAATACTAGACATATGTCATAGACAATGTCCCTGAAAACTTGTCCCTAAAGTGCTGCAGTGGTTCAGTACCTCTTCCAGCAGAGAGTCCGGGATGGGGCGTTTGTTAATGGCTGCTGCTTTGATGATGAGCTTTTTAGCCTCTTCTGTCCTCCCTCTGTTTAACAACCACCTGGCTGACTCTGGAATGAACCTTAAAGACAATATGACACTTCCAGTTGTCTCTAATGTACAAAACGAAACAATAACAGGCAAAGACAAAGAACAGAATGCCTACCATATGTAAACAACAGTCAAGACAAGGGGAGTTGCTGAGATCAGTTGAGCCAGTCTCCACTTCCGGATGCCATAGATCAAACCAGCGAGGACGCACTGTCCGATTGCACCAAATAGCTGAGTCACACCTGATCCCCATGATCTTTTGGATGCCCCGAGCCATTCAGTGGCTGCAATAATCAAAATATGACACTTGTTATTTTTGTATTACGTTAATATGGCGACATAGAAAATGAGAAACAACCATTTGAAGAGTTAGGGTGATGGATAAGTTTCAATACTGAATACTTTAACTGCTGTAACTATTTATTTTACTTCCATGAGTCAGCATATATCATGTTAACTGTTGCTTAATATTCTCATTATTTGTCCATCGGCTCTTGTGTCTTTGCAGTCACAAAACCTCTGATGAGGTTTCTCACTCTGTCATAGACTAAAAAGATAAACGTTGCTATGGCAACGCCATCCACTGGTTTGTTGATAACTGTTTTGATGCCTGGACTTTGAAATTTGGCCGTCCACATCTTGGTCTTTTTAAATCAGACATTTAAGCGAGGGGTAAATCTGAGTAAGAACACATGCCCTTAAGGTCACGACCTGTCAGTTACAAGGAAGCCCTGCCTTAAAGCATACCCTGCTTTTTTGTTCATTTTACTCTAAATGGAGCCATGATTTCCTCAATGAAGACCATGCTACATTTAACCATATCTCAAACGAGTAATTACGACCATAAACTCATGAGGAAAATGTTTACTGAGGTAATAAATCAAGTCAGAAGCAGGTTTATGTCATGCTCGAGTTCCATACAATCGGACCGCTTTGCAACCAAAGAAGTCGCCCCCTGCTGGCAGTTAGAAAGAATGCAGATTTAAAGCACTTTCACATTCACTTCACTTTTGAGATCCGGAGGAGACGCTCATCTTTTAGATACAGTCTCTGAGTTCGATTAGCTTGTAAACTGTTTAAAAAACTCAATTTATGCATTTTTGCCCATTGAGGAAGAGTAACTGAAATGATTTATTTAAATAAAATATTAAAACAATATGAATACATACTCAGTACAACACAGTTGACTCGATATCCTCCAGCTCCAATTCCAACTAAGAACTGGGACACTAAATATAAATAGACATTGGGGCAGAATGCTGTTGTCACCATGAACACCAATATCATAACTGCTGGAATTTGAGTTGCTTGTTTGCGACCGAATCTGCAATAAAAAATAAATAAAACCCACAGATGATAACCACAATGATGAAGTGTAGATAAACTGGGTAAACCAAGAAGGAAAAAAAGAGACAGAAATAGCTTTAACCATGAGCTACATTGAAATGAAGGCCCAATTTCATCTATGCTGAGGATGTCTTGACTGAATATGCATGATATAGACAATACCAAACTAATTTAACACAACAGCCAGTTAAATAAAACTGCATTTTCAGATATGTGTGTTCATGGATGCATGCATGAAATATTTCAAGATTTTGGGAAACATCACACCACTGGGACCAGCATTGATCTGTGAAGTGTTTTTGCAAAGCTTCTGCAAACTTTCATTGCCATCATGTGTTTGACATTGACCTACAAACCATTTACATAACCAGTCAGGTTTATTGGGAAAGGATCAGTTGTAAAACAGTGATTATATTCTGTCCTGTGCAACAAACACATCAGAGGGACTGTTTTTATGATCACAATTAGTTGGTAGACATATGTTTTCCCTTTGCACAGTGTTGGGAAAATTGTCCCCCAGTCTTTAAGCTCAAATACTTCTGGCTGTATAGCTTCATGTTTACCATTCAGAAATGGCAACCAACCCTCAGGATTACAGCAAATACACATATTTGTTATATATGTCAGTTGAGTTAAAAAAAAACATATTCATATTGAGTTTAGACACAGTCAGCTGTGAGATAATGAATTCAAGCAGACATATCTTGGATTGCACCATATCTGTATTGCTCTCTGGCCTATAGCATGAATTGTTTTAAATTGCATATTGATTGAAATATTTAAAATCGAACACAGAAAAAATGTGTGTCTTTGAATCACAGACTGAAACACACAATTCTTGACTGAAACACACTTACGATTCAGCAGCAGGTCCAAAGATGAGGAAACCAACAACGATTCCAGCCATTCCCACTGTTTGTAACACTTGCAGCATGTTACCCCGACCACAGACCAGATCAAACTGTGAACATTTTAAACAGAAAAGAATGCTCAATTGAAGGTTATAATTAACTGAGAAAAATGTCAGTTTGTCAGCACTTACATCAGTGACTATGGTGGTGTCATACAGCATGTTTCCATACACCCATCCATTCACACACCCGCTGGTCTCATTGAGTCCATTCTCCCTGATGTCATCGATGTCCCAGTCCACAGGGACGAACATCCGACACCTGCTGAAGCTCCCGTCCTCCTCCCGAGGCAGAGTCAGGTTCAGCTGCTCCTCTGTGGTCAGATTAGGACCAGCACTGAGGATCCAGTCTGTGTTACAGTGTCGCTCTGGATCGGACTCGACAAAAATGAAACTTGCAACTGCAAAAGACTGAATTATGTTTGGAAAGCAAAGTGCAATCAGATTTATCTTCTGGAATAATCCAAATTCTCCAATGTTCCTGAGAATCTCTCCAAAGTCTACCATCTTGATGTTGGTTACCTGATTAATGTCTGTTTCATAAGACTGTTAGACAGGTTTTGACAATATTCAGGCAATAAAAGTTAATCAGTTTCCAGAGGCTCATTCTTAGTTGTGATTGCCAAACCCAGGCCTGACCTATCTGCTTTTAATTCAACCACAGAATGTTATCTAAATGACATCCTCCAGTACATCTAATTGTATCTCTATATCTCTCCAAAAGTCTCTTCATGGAGTTGTCAAAATCATTGCATAGATACTCATCATCTAAAGATCTAAATGTGTTGCTTAGTACAAACTAATTATCCCCACAAACTGCAAAGCTGGAGTTGCAGAAGCTCTGTGTTTTAAAGAATTTGAGAGCCTGACAACAATCTTTGGGAAAAACACTAAGCTATGCTATAAAAGAGATAAGTGCTTTGAAAGCACTTGAAAGCATTGAAGTGCTGTCCCTGTGCAGTCCATTTCTGAGTTTTGGTGTCTCCAAAAGCTTTCAGTCGACACTGGAAAGTCGAAGCTGGCATGACTTTAATCACAGCTTGGTGCTTCAATTTTATGAAAAAAGTAATTCATTCAGTCAATTAAATCATTAATCATTATAGCCAAGCAGTTGTGTTCTTCCATCATTCAGTAAAGTTGCAGTTTATATCCATGTCTGTACAGATTCATACAATATATGAAGTGAGGACTTTGAAGAAATTTATTAAAAGAATTATAATGTATTTTTTGGATGGATTTGAAGTCATCAGGATCCTCGCACACATATTTTGAGTTTGTTGATTGAATAAAGTTTGATTTGTGATATAAGGCTGTCAAAATATAATGACATCAATGTGCGTGATCATGTTTCATGGTTTACTCATTAACTACCTGTACTGGTATGCAATCCCTGGCAAAACAAAATGAAGAGCAGACATAAAAGAGGAGGCTGACAGTCTGTCACGGTGGTGTCAGAACAACCTGCAGCTGAATGTCAGCAAAACCAAGGAGCTGATGGTGGACTTTGGAGAAGCTAGCAGAGGAATTACTCTCCACTGAGGATGAACAGATCACTTGTAGAAATTGTGTGCAGCATCAAGTATCTGGCAGTGCACATCTCTGAGGATCTGTCACAGACAAAACACATACACACTGCATCACCTCAGACAGTCTGATGAAATTCAGAGTATCTCTGAAGGAGCGACATTTTACCCTGGAACGGTGGAGAACACTTTAACTGGAAACATCGTCCAGTGGTACAAGAACAGCACCGCTCGCAACCAGAAGACCCTGCAGAAGGAGGTCAGCAGCACTCCCCAGCCTCGAGGACATGGATTATGAAGCAAGAGATACTTCATAAAGTTATTTGACTTTTATTGAGTCATCTGGCTCCATAAAAGTCCCTTGGCACATACAGGTGTTGTTGAAGTGTAATCTAAGTCGCAAATCATGAGCCAGAGTCTCACACTTGACCGTGTTCAGATGTTAAAGATCTTCAACAAAAAAGCACCAAGAGAAGTCAGCATTCAGAGGCAGCAGGATTTATTGCTGCTAAAAATCCAGAAGTGTTTTTAGCAGTGATTAACACCCCAAGAAAAACCTGAGCTCTGAGCTGTGCAACGTCTTTTATGCTGCGAGACTTGGTCATGTTTTCCACGACTAGGTCACGGTTGTGTACTTTCTCTATCCTGTGTTGTGGGGACAATCAAGGGTGGAGCATCTTCCACCTCCTGATTTGCCACCAAATCCGCTGTTTATTTGCAGGAGCTGGTAAACACTCTCTCACAGTCGCACACATGGTAACCTCCAGGGACTGCAGATGGAAAATAGCAATAGCTAAATCTGGTACAAAGCATCTCTTCTTTTCAAGAATAATGCATTTGTACATGGTCCCTGACAAATAAACTAATAAACTAAACATAATGCATGGAGACCGGACAGAGCGGACTGAGACCGCCCATATTAATATGAGAAAATGAATGGAACATGCACCTGATAAAACACACAGGCATTTCTCTCCCATAGTCACACATGGGGTAACCTCAAGATAATGCTAAAAACACAAAAGAAAATATTCAGCACGGAGGTTAAACTTAATTAGCATTTTTCTAGCATTGCTTATACTGGTCAACTTACCACGGAGACCAGACATAGCAGACCGCCATGTGGGGACGCACACTCCAAGTCTGCAGGGACCCGGAAGAGTGTGCACATGCAATATCCGGTCACCGTGGGAACCAGATATGTAACATGTGATAAGTGATGGCAAGTGGAATCATTAACTCTGCTTCACCTACAGGGTGTATGAGGGGAGTGACAGTTCTGACACCATGATACTTTTCTAAATCTATTGGTCAGATCATGATGTCAGGTTGTCATATTTTACTCCAAGATCTCACTTTACAGAGGACATTAGGTTATCATTAGGTCATCTTTTACAGAGAACATGCTCGGACATGTTCACATTTTGTCCTATTATTTTGAGACATATTTCATGCATATTATATAGTGATGTGCAACACTGCAAGATTTGGTATCAATCTGATACCAAGTAAATACAGGACCAGTATCGCCAATATTAATACTGATACCGATACTTCAGACTAATTTTTTCAGTCGTCACACTGGTGTGACAGAGGTGAAACACCTCACTAGCTGAACATTTGCTTATCAACAGACCCTATATTTACCGATGTCCCCTAAACGCCTCACAGTCCAGACTGATGCTGCTTAGCGGCTGCAGTGCTCAGACAGGTGTGTGAGCAAAAATTACATTGAAAAGAATCAGACAAAGTGTTCTCATTTCAGATTAGTCCTAGATGAAAGCGAGTGATTTTATCCATGTGTTGTTTTCTGTCAGCGAACAAAACAGTGCATGTAAGTGCACTATGTTTGTGCATTTTTACATTTTAAATGCCACAGTCAGTCATTTTCGTATAGGTGCTAGAAGTGAAGCAACAGCGGTAATAAAAATTAATGTTTCACTCAAACATTGATTATCTTGTTTGAGCATCAGTCTGGTTTGGATTTGGAGTTGATTACCTGGAAAGTGGCAACACAAAAACAAACTGAGTGTCCACAACTGAAAGCACCACAGCAAGGTTCACGGCAATGATTCGAGGAGAGTCTGATCTTTGGGGAGTAAAAGTGGAAATTTGAGCGCTTCAGAGGATTCAGTGGAGTCATCAAAGCAAAGAAAACCAAAAATATCAGCACTTTTCACAAAAATAGAGTGGAGACAGTTGCTTCAGTGTTACAGACGGGTTGACTTGGTTCCTGAAGATTTACTTGGCTTCTTCAGGGTAGTTTTACTTCTGTGGGAAAAAGGGAACAGAGAGATGTTCATGTTAGTACAGATGGAAAGAACCAGTGAATGTGTGCATTTTATTCAGATGTTTCTGTTTTTCGCCGTCGCAATAAAGCTTGCTGAAACTAGGCTGACGGGCATTTTTTTTGTTAGTTTCATCTCAAAAAAAATTTGGTATATCAAACTAAAACTTCACAAATGTCTTTATAAATATTGAATTTTTATGCTAGAAACATTTCAGGCAATTCAGAGATGGTCGAGTTTAAACTGTTGTAAAAACTGTACAGTTTCAGATGGAATTACTTCCTGAAGACATCTCTAGCTCCTGCTGCCTCAGTAAAGCACTCTGTGCATCAAGGCTAACAGCTGTTTCACCTGCTGCCCTCCAGTGGGCGCTACAGGATCATTAACACTAACAGTTTGTTTCTCAGGTCCATTTGTGCACTGAATTTAACCAAGCGGGGAATGTCTTCTTACATGTAGTAATTTCTTAAAAAGAAGAAATTTTCATTCAAACTTTTAGGTAATTAGAAGGTCTATTTTCACCATGGTCCTTGATGAAGTCTCAAACTTGAAATTAGCTACTTTTTGTTAGCTAACAACAAGAAAATTTCATTCAAATTTGTTCAAAAATCACATTTATTTCTAGAGCAGTAACTCTAGCGCAAAAAGTAACATTCCTACAAAATGACACTACCTCTTTTGTCTGATGTTAACATTTATTCTATGATTAATCTGTTTAGTTATTGGGTTTGTTTTGAGGTTTCTTTTTGCATACATGCCACTTAATGCACAAATTCGGAGTAGTTCTCCTAATTTCACGGCATTCTGCAAAATAAAATGACAATAAAGAATTGATATTCACTTTCACTTTTCCCTTCTCAACAAGCTTTCTGGCTTTAATGAGCTCCTCATTTGCTTTGACCACTCTGAGTATTTCGGTAGTTATAATAAAAAAGAATATGACTGAATGAGAAAAACCTAATAGACTGAGGTATCTGGTCCATTTGAGGTTGTTCCATTGGAGAATATGTAGTTTTTGTAAAACAGTAATAGGCCTATGTAATGTAACCTGTCACAGTAAAGCTTCAGAAGTTGTTTTATTGCACACTTTACAACTAAGTACTAATTTATAGACCAGACTGGGTCAAAGCTTTGAAGTTATCTACTTATACTACTGTTCACGTACACATGAACTTTTTAAGGTTAGCTGAGGTCATGAGGGACCACACTTTTACACAAAACAAACATCTTCTATTCTGTCCACGCTAACTGTGCTAAATTCAGTTTTCAATTTTTGTGGAATTTCATGTTTTCCACAAAAACTCTTGCTTTTATTCATGTGCTAACATAATTGCACAAGGGTTTCCCAATCATCAATTTGCCTTTCAACACCATTAGCTAACACAACGTAGCATTAGAACACAGGAGTGATGGCTGCTGGAAATGTTCCTCTGTATCTCTATGTAGATATTCCATTAGAAATCAGCCATTTCCAGCTAGAATAGTCATTTACCACATTAACAATGTCTAGACTGGATTTCTGATACCTTTAATGTTATCTTCATTGAAAAAATGCTTTTCTTTCAACAATAAGGTCACTTCTAAGTGACCCTAAACTTTTGAACGGTAGAGTACCTGTTGCTCTCGGCCTCGTCAGTTGAATCCGGAAGCTCTTTTCTTCTGGTCTCAGGGAGCACGATGCCGAGAGCTCCACTGACCAGAGTCAGGGTGCTGTAGATGATGATAGGAATGACCCAGTGGTACATGGCCAACATGTTGAGCAGCGGAGCCAGCAGCCCACCAGCTCG
This sequence comes from Acanthochromis polyacanthus, assembly GCF_021347895.1. NCBI lineage: Eukaryota > Metazoa > Chordata > Actinopteri > Pomacentridae > Acanthochromis > Acanthochromis polyacanthus. The sequence continues at coordinate 33,758,548 of NC_067121.1, forward strand.
GCTGGCAATGGAGCCCAAACCAGAGGCTGTTTGCCTGAAACAGAAACATACAACAGAGGCTTTCCTAATTGTCTTAGCAAATATGTAGCAGAGTCTGGTTAAATGACTAAACCCAATTCATCGTAATAAGTAATGTACTAATAGTGAAATGGTGATCGTTTTGCCTTGGATCACTGTGTTTCTTTTTTATGCCTTTGGATACAGATGCTTAACCTGTCTGAATATTTGGCCCCTTACACACTTTGGTTTTGTCGATACTGACATGTTTAACTTGTGAATGTTGTTAAAACTAGCAACCAGGTTGAACACATGAACAAGAATATGGCACTTCATCCTTAACTCAGTAAACATAAATCACACCCCCAGCTAAAGTGTTGGTGCATGTTTGAGATATCATAACCAATCAGAAACAAGTAAGAAGCTATTTAACTAGTTCTAAAACTGCTTTGTTACAACCTTGGTCCATTACTATTATTCTGTGTTCTACTCTTCTATATTTGGTTTGGCATGCGAAATAAATTTAACGTTCTACTCCTGTCTTAGAGCATCCTTTACACAACAATAACAACAAAAGGAAAACTTCATAAAATAGAGAACAATGAAGAGAGGAAAATAGTTATAAAATCAGGAAGAAAATATGGCATTTTCTTTAATGTCCAGTAGAGGACAGCAGAGGACACATTCAGGATCTCCCTTCAGTTAAAAGCAATTCACTATTTGGAATATCAATGAGTGTTTTAATGAATGGGAACTTCACTTTAAGTCAGAAATAATGGTATTAATATCAATTTTCTCTTTTAACTGTAATACATGTAAGACATAAGTGAAACTAATATATTGGTTGTACACTGACAGTCATTAAAAACTTTGAGACCATATCTTTCAACATAATTTTTATTTTGAAGCCCGAAACTGGATTTTCTTCATATGAATCATTTGTTTAGCATATTGGCATACAGAAACAAAAATCTAAAGTTTCAAGAATGATCTCAAAATAAAGAATTTCACAAAAGAAAACGACACCTGCCAAACACAAAGTCACAACAGTCAATACCGAGTATGGCCTCCGTTTGCTTTGATGCAGGCAGCAATCCATCGGCGCATGCTTTGGACCAGGCTTCTGATTGTGGGTTGGGAACAGCCCATACGCCTGGCTACATCACTGTAGCTCAAAGCGACCTCCACCATACCCAGTGCCCGGAGACATTGTTCATGTGATAGACGCGGCATGATGCTGTTCACTGGACTAACAATGGTGGCCTTTTTTGGGCCTTTATATAGGCCTTCAAAACCCATTCTCAAATTGTGCAGATACTGAGTATTGCTTGGTGTGTATTTGGTTCACTTTTGCAAAGTGACCAACCCATGTGCAATGAATCATGACAAAATGACAACTCATCATTATCTCAACTACCAGGGCACGAGATCATCAGTAAATCCACAATGAATAATTACAACCCCCCTACAAGTAGAATTCTGCGTACATTTCTACCTCAAAGTTTCTATTGACTGTCAGTATACATATTTTGTCTTCTTTCTCTTTCTCGTATAAAATAGTTAGAAAAAATTATTTCTTAGAAATCTTTTTTGTTTTCATTTTACAGGCCTTACTGCAATTATAGACTAGATGAAATGGAAAAATATGAAGTATATGTGTGCTGTTATGTTTGTGACATATTTAGATGTGGTATTTGACATTTGTTATTATTATATGATTGGGTTTCAAAAACAGAAACAAGTATATGACTATATTTTAATCAAAAAATGAAAAAAACAAAAACAGCAGCTGTGAATTTCATCCTTCCTTACAGTGAATTGCAAAGACTCCGCTTACCGGAATGATGTTGGAAACAGCTCCTGAACATAAACGTTGCATATGGACGCTGCCCAGTTGGTGAAAAAACGCCCTGCAGTTGCTAATATGGTGACAGCAACAGCATTACCTGAATACAGAATAACAGCATGACAGAAAAATGAAAAAACTCACAGACCACAGAATAAAAATCTATGGAGGGCCTTTGATGTTCCAAAAAATTCAGTTACTTTACAAAAAGCTAATTTTTCTCAGTCTTGATGCTTCTTAATTTGTGTACAAATCAGTAAAAACACCACAAATAGCTATGAAGAGAAACTGTCCAACACTGTTATCCATATTTAAATTATCAATGCACCTCATGGCTTTGGGTTTGGCAGTGTTCATACAAACTAGCCTTTCAAGCAATTGAACCAAAGTGATTATGGGGATGTCTTAGCATTCGGCAGCAATCTTGGTAATGCTCCTGGGCAGTTATTTCGAACTGACAAGACGATGTTTCTCTTTAAATTAATGGGGAAAAAACCATAACTGACATTTCAATGATCACAAATCACATGTGATTTTTGCAATGCATCTGAAGAGTTTTACCTTGAGGAACAGCTAAGAGTAAGATGCACATTAATCCTCCCATCAGAATCGTCGACATGAATGACACCTTTCTCCCCAGTACTTCCAACAGCCAAATGCTCATAATATGAGCCGGTAGTTCACTCAGGCCAAACATGGCCTGCGTCATGAAGACGTCCAGTCCGAGCTTCCCCACGTTGAATGAAAGGCAGTAGTAGGTAACATTCAGGGAGAACCTGGAAAAACAAGGAACAGTCACGCAAACACACAACAAATAGTAGAATTTCATATTCCGTTAGCATCGCATCATTTTGTATTATAGAAGGTAACTTACCATGCAAAAATTACGGTAAAGAAATACTTCCTAAGCAGAGGTGATTGGATAAGAATTATCACGCCTCCCTTTGTCTTAGTTTCTTTGACAACAATCTGTAATGTACAGGAGTGGACACAACATCATGCTAACATTTGCTTATGTTAGCAAATCATGTAATCCAACAGCCTTCTAAAGGTAAACTTAAATCCTTGAACTAAAGTACAGTTCAACTGATTGTAGCCCAGTTTATTACAACCCAGTACAACTTCCATGTCTGTAGGCTACATTTCGACACTGCAGTCACTTCCTTTTAAAATAGTTATTTATTGCTAATATTCATCATATGTTTAGTGTTATCACGATCTGTAATTATTCTTTCAAGTCTTGTTACGAAGACAAAAAAACCCCATGTTTCATGTGGTACCTTTTCCAGCACAAGTTCGGGAACAGTGCGCTTGTTGATGTTTGCCACTTTGGTAATCAGCTGGTTAGCCTCGTCAGTCCTTCCTCTGTTCAACAACCACCTGGCCGACTCTGGAATAAACCTGTCCAAAATGCCCACATGTCTCAATAATCTGTGATTTTTCTGTAAATCAGGACAGAAGTGATGGAAAGTGTTGATACACACCATATGTAGATTGCGACCACTGCTAGCAAAGATGCTGTGACAAACTGGGCAAGTCTCCAGTCTCTGACGAGGTAGATCACACCGGCAAGGACCGTCTGTCCGACTGCCGCGAATAACTGAGGCAGACATGCTCCCCATGATCGTTTGGACACCCCGATCCATTCAGTGGCTAAAAACGGGGATTCAACAGTTAGTTTTCAGTTCAGTAACATCTCTGCTGCTAGTCAAGAGTCATAGAGACTTTAAACTGTCAAAACTGAATGAATATAGAAACATACTAGCTTTAAACTTTTCCTTCACTTGGAGAAAAACGTTTTTAAACCCCAAACCGTTGATAAAATTGTTATCAATGTTTTTTTTAGGTAATTAGAAGGTCTATTTTTACCATGGTCCTTAATGAAACACAAGACATAAAGTTAGCTAGTTTATATTAGCTAACAACAGCTTTCTTTGGATTGTCCACTCCATCCACTAAAGAAAGTTTGCTTCACAGGAAGCTCTTTCAGGCCAGTTCATGCTTTCCACCTCCATGTGTCCTGACGTAAATTTCAACATCCACACATGTCTGAGGATGTGCAGGAACCCATGTGTGGACAGTTGTTTGGTGCGTCAAATTTGCATTAGCATGGATTGTCCAAACTGAAAGTGCAGTAACTCAACAGGCGTTAACAGGAAAAAAATGATTGTTACGAGAAGAGACTGCAAGAGGAGATTTTCTGTCATCCACTCATTTAAAGTTCATCATTAAGAGTAGTAATCTGAACTAACTGCTGTTCAACTTTAGAGGTGTTTTTATGCCTCAACGCAGTGGGTGGTTCTAAATTCTCCAGAAATCCTGTGCCATGTCTGTCTACTGTTCTCGACACACTGCAGAAACAATTACGTTAGCTCAGAGCTACAACCTGGCATAGAACAGGCTGCTGTATCCTGTAAAAAGTCACAGAAATGTCCATGGAGGCCTGGTGTGAATTTCTGCATTCGACTTCATATCAAACCTCCCTATTGTAGAATAAATACCGTCTACTGTCTGCTAGCTAACTCCACATCTGCCAGCACACATGAGGAGAAAGGCCACTTGGATGGAACACTGATACACAATGATATGCTGGTTAGTTGTAATTTTCTCTGGAGTGTGAATAAATGCCAGAATATCTATATTACATTTCAGGCCATGGACTACACAATGTTGCTATATTGGGTCCATTCACTGGGCATCTTAGCTAGCAGCTTACATTATGCTATAGTATAAAGGGAATAAAATTTGCAGTTGAGTATTTGAACAACCTAACCAATGGTTCAAGATATAGTTAGCTTCACATCGGCAGACCAGTCTCCACAGTGCAGATAGTACTGGAGAATGGTGAGACTGCACCTCATTATCATTCTACTTATATGGGGGCAAAATACTCTGGCTTGTCTGTTTTTAAAGAAATGTAAAGACAGTCACAGTCATTCCTGGCTATTCTGGTGAAACACTTTACGCAGGAAGACAAGCACTGTCTAAAAAAAAAGGGTAATTCCTTTCAAGAAACAAACAGAGCTGCATTACTGTGCAATCAAAATCTTCGGCAAAGCTTGGCATTCTCAGGTTCTAGGTTGGTTCCTGTATTCAAGGGGATTTTGAAAATGCTAACACGCAGACAACAGGAGGAGAAATAAAAGCCTGAGATGGCAGAATTATACCCAAAGTCTACATTCTGTGAGTCAGACTATATACGAGTCGACAGAGGGCAAGTGATGTTCGAAATAGAGCACTAGTTAGTTGCTAATGCATTTTATTTGGCTAAAATGCTTTAATTGTTTGAGTTTTCAGCCATGCATCAATCCAAGAAATGCATCCACGATTAAAATGATCATAACTTGCAAAATTTCTGCTTCCACAAAAAGCTGAGCCTCTATGATTTTATAATTTTTTGGAAGTCTGATATGACAGACGGCAACCTCTTTCTGTTATGTTGGACTTATCTGATATCAGTTTTTGGGGTTCAATCAAGAATGTCAGTGTTGTAAGTGTAAAAGTTTGTTATTAGGTAATTATTTATCTACCATTGTGGTCATATGGGGATAAAGATGATAGCTTGGGAGTTTTATTAAAGGAAGGTAGTGAAGTATTATACCCAGTATAATGCCGTTCATTCGAAATCCCCCATAGCCAATTCCTGCCATGAACTGGGAAGCCAAATATAAGTAGAAGTTGGGGCATAGTCCAGTTGTTACACAAAATACGACCATCAGAACGACTGGGATCTGAGTCGCTCGTTTACGACCAAACCTGGAACAGATGAGACAGCTCAAGTCAGTTACACCACGAGACAAACACACTGCTATCATGACTTTATAACACACTACAGCTTTTCTTAAACAGACAGTAAAAAATAATGATGTTGTATACAGCAACTTTACTACTTTACTCTCCAAGATGATAAACTTTCAACACATTTACTCACACATTAAAATTTGAGGCCATGTTCGAGCAACGATGTTTCAGAAATTGTTCAAGAGAAAAGACTGAATTTTTTCACTATTTTATCCCATCACTGATGTCGAACTTGCAATATTTGACAAGTAGATCAAATGCAGGAGTCAATTGGTGATATTTTCTGAACCATATATGGTTGCATGTCACAGTAGAAAATATTACATAGTATTATAATAGAAAGCAAAACTTAGAATATTTGCAAATAAGAAGTACTTGGCCAGAGTCCAGCTGTGACTTTGGTCTTGAAGGCCAAGTTCATTCTCAATGGAACACAGCTGACAACACATTTTGATCCTATAAAACAGTTTCCACAACAAACATGAGAATAAATTTACCACCATAGTCTTGCTTACATAAATACATCAGAGTCCCATTTCCCATTAAAGGAATCCCACTGTCCCAGCAGATCTATGTATTTGCCCATGGTTATATTATGCTGATGTCATTCTAATGTAGTACTAATTCCCAAAGAAATTACACAAAACTATATAACATTTATCCTCCAAACAAAGATTTAGTGCCTACCCTGTGGAGTCTGTAAATTAATTATATTTTGTAAATCATTTTGAAACTCCAGAAGTCTATTGTACTTGGATCAGCCCATCTGGCAGTACTTTTACAACTGCCATACCTGCTCAGTCAGTTACCAAAGTTCATTGAAATTAATTTAGTTAACTATTGTTTCCTCAGGTGAATCAGGAAGCTCTTTTTTCCTGGTCTCAGGAAGCAGACAGCTGAAAACTCCGCTGAACACTGTCAGGATGCCAAAGACAACGGTGGGTATTGACCAGTGGTAGACGGCCAACATGTTGAGCGGCGGAGACAGCAGCCCTGCCACTCTATAAGCTATGGCGGCCAGGCCAACAGCTGTTTGCCTAAAAGAGACCAATTGAGTTTCATACTAAATATAAGTATTCTGTTTGTTTTGTTTTGTGTTACTGCATTATTCAACTACAAATGGTTCAGAAAATTTCACTAGTTGACATTTTTTTGTATGTGTGTGCTCAAAGATTGAACTTTCCACGACAGCTTCAGTTGTTTTCATATTTCAAAAGACCTATAATCAGACATTATTTGATCTATTTGCCCAATTTGTAGATTCTGAATGCACAACGTCTTCATAAATTCCATATTTTAAAATTCAGGTAAATCAGAGATGAACAAAAATCGATGATTTAAAGTGTAGTGAGTCAACACAGAATGAACAACACATATTCTGTGTTATTACTGGTACACTTACGATTCAGCAAATGGTCCAAATAAGAGACATCCAACAAGGATACCAGCCATGAACAATGTTTGCGCCACTTCCAGAAAATTTGCCCGCTCACAAACTAGATCAAACTGTGGAACAAATAATCAAAACTGTTATTAAAAGTGACATAATTTAATATTACTGGCATCACAATTGACCAAAAAGACAGACTTACATCAGTGACTATGGTGGCTTTATATATCATGTTTCCATACACCCATCCATTCACACACCCGCTGGTCTCATTGAGTCCATTTTCCCTGATGTCATCGATGTCCCAGTCCACAGGGACGAACATCCGACACTTGCTGAAACTCCCATCCTCCTCCCGAGGCAGAGTCAGGTTCAGCTGCTCCTCCGTGGTCAGATTAGGACCGGCACTGAGGATCCAGTCTGTGTTACACCGTCGCTCCGGATCGGACTCGACAAAAAGCACGCTGGCAAAATGAAAAGGGAGAATAAAATTTGGGAAGCTCAGAGCAAACAGGGTGATCTTCTGAAATAATCCAAAATCTCCGATACTACGGAGAACCTCTCCAAAATCAGCCATGTTCGGGGCACTGACTTCCACTTTGGAGATGCTGCCAGAGGATGACCTTTAAACAATATGTCCATTAATGTTTAAACCCAACACTGTGTGTTTCAGGAAGGATTAGACAGCGCTTAAATTGATATGTCTTGTTGTTAGAAGGAGCTGCTTTAATGGTGATTTAACCAGATGTGTTATTTTTTAGCTTTCACAGTGTAATATCTGTAGAACATCTTCATGCTTTGGCCTGAGTTAACTCATGTCAGCATGTGTTGATCAGCAACCTTCAAACTTGCAAAATATTATATAATAATTATAATATTTTTTTTAAATAATTTAACACTAAAGCAAACCTTGAATAGCAAGTGAGGATATTTTTTCGCTGACCCTTTGCAGACAGTGTATCACATATCTTTGCTTATCTTCTGTTGATGTTTCACTAACTTTTACAATATACCGACTTATGAAATCTTTCCCTTGGAATTGTTACGTGAGATTCAAACGTGTTACATAACTTTAAGTCATCGTGACTACAGAGAAGCATTTATTCAGCAAACTGCAGCTTGCAAAGCTGTGGTTCCCAGCCTTTTCTATCAGATTTACTGCCACAGGCCTGTCAGACACTCAACCACCTCCAGGGACGTGAACAAGACCCAGTGGAAGTTGCCCAAGCAACACATTATTTGAGGTTTTTGGCTGGCTTGTCTGTCTGCAAGAAAAGATGCCTCATTTTTGCTGTTCTGACTGCATAAATATGTGAAATAAAATTGCCAAATAACCCAAACTGTTATTACTTTTTTTTTTTTTTTACATACTTCACCTAAAAAGAGTTCAAACTTTCCTACTCAGCTAAATGAATGGAAAGTCGGCCTATTTTCTGAGAAGAATTGTTTAAAGTTGAAGGTAGGCTATTAAGTGAGTAAAAACTAATATTTCAATCATTTATAAATGCTCAGAATATGACATCTGTGCGCAGTATTGTGAAATAGTTTCATTTTTAACATAATAAACACACAAACATAAAAGAAAGAGCTTTTCTAAAGGTGATCAAGTGCAACACTTCTGAAAGCTCTTGAGAAATATGGGATGGAAGACCAGAAAATATGTTGCAGCTGTAACTGTATACTAGATGTAACCAACTCCAGTCTAATTCTTTGACTTCACCAGGAGTTGCTGAGTCAGACACTGTCAGTAGCAGGTTCATGAAATTTCAGCTGCTACCCTAAGTCGGGTTAATGATTTTTTTCTGCAGTGAGAGATGAAAGTTGACGTTCAGGATTGAGAGGACTGGAACTGTTGAACCGGAAAAACTAAACAGAATAACACACACATGGACACTCACATATATCAAAAGCAGAAGTTCTATAATGACCAAGCAGCTTTGAATCTATAATGTCTTCTCCACTTATCATTACACTTGTAACAGAGTTTCTCTATTCTCTGCTTTTTTAATAAAAATTGCAAAAATGCCAGGAATCTTTATCATCCACCTTAATTCATTTGGTTCAATGTCTTATAAAGGCAACTTTTTTTGTTCCACAATCTTGTAACTTGACTCCATCTATTTTTGTTTTGTTTTGTTCAGCTTTATGACAGCATTGACTTATTTCCTGACTCAAGCTGAACTTTTTCTCCCCAGTTCTTGAATATAGTATGAGAACCACTTCTCTCTAGCAATGCTGAGATCCAGAAGGATGATATATGTGGAGAACTGTTGTCACAACCTGGCTCAAAGGAAGGACAAAAGATGGAGATGATTCATGGCAAATTAAAGTTAAATGCAATTTATTAACAAAACTGAGGTAAATGTGCAATCAGTTCATCAGTAATGTTTATAGTGAATGGATGTGTGATCATGTGTGTGAGAAAACAAAATAGCTTCACCAAACCATACCCCAGGAAACCCAAGAGAAAATGGAGGATGATCCCCATTGCCAGCTAAAACACCACTTACTGCCACTCAGGTAGAAGTCAACCCAGGTGTCAGCAATCATGGCCAATGAGCCACTCTCCCAGCTACTAGCAACCAGCTGAACAGGAACAGGTTCTGAGGCCTAGGAGCTGTCACACTGTGCACGTAACATACATAACCTACCATAGTACACAGAACATGAAGGTTATCTGGCAGTAAAGCGTTTCACAGCCTTTTATCAGCTGGGAAAGTGTTGCTGAAGGCCACCACTCTTTTGAAAACAAAAACATTTTCCAAGTGAAAACCCGTCACGAGCAGTTGTTGTTTTTGGGTGAATTTTTAACTGATAATATGGGTCACATGTGCTTTTGCCATCACTTCAACTTTCCTTTTTTTCCGTCTTATTCATGCATTCGTGGAATCGATCGGTAGTGTAAAATACTATTCAGTGTTCAGCAATGACACCAGAAGACACCAGCATTTGACTCAGAGACAGCAAACAATGAAGGTACAACTAGTTATTTTACTTACTAGTATATAGCTAAAGTTAATCCCAACAAAAACATCTGTAAACGACAGTGTTCCCACTAGAGTCTGGTGGATTTATTACTGCTGTTCTTCGTCATGTTGAACTGGCTTCCTGTTGCCTTGTTGGGCCCCATCCTATAAAAAAAAACACACAATGCAATGCGTTAGACATGACATATTGTATTTATAGTTTTACTGTATCTTAATTACTACGAGTGCCTTCATATACAGCATGGTTACAAATGAGAACACCCAAGAGTTTCAATAACAGACTGGTCAACAATGCAGCTTTCAAACCTTCAAGAACTCCAGTTACAGCCTTGTTACATCTTGTACTTGTGGTATCTTATTTTATTTTATTCTTATTTTTCTGGACACTTTACACACTTCAGACACTGGACACACTGTTACACTTCAAAAACTTTTAGAAACTTACATTTTGTACTTTGTATTCTTTGCTATTTCTATTTTACTACTAACCTCTGTGTGTGTATCTCACTAACATTTGTTTATTGTTTGTTGTACTCTGGCAGAATAATTTCCTGGGATGAATAAAGTAGATCTTATCTTACCTATCTTAGTTCTAAACCTTTACCAGCCAGTTACACACATGGACAAAACTGTTGGTACCCCACGGTTAATGAATGAAAAACCCGCAACGGTCACAGAAATAATTTGAATCTGACAAAAGTAATAATAAATAAAAATTCTCTGAAAATCAATGAAAATCAGGCACTGCTTTTGAACCGTGGTTCAAAAGAATTATGTTAAAAATAAACTCATGAAACAGGCCTGGACAAAAATGATGGTACTCCTAGAAAAGACTGAAAATAATGTGATGTGTTCAGTCAAGGTGTGTCCTCTGATTAGCATCACAGGAGTCTACAAGCTCGTATGTTGTACTTTTACATTATTCTTTGTGTACTTTGTGCAATGTGCTTGTATTGTGACTTCTTGTTTTATGTATCACTGTTATGTTTTTTTTTCTTTTCACCCAGGGACTGCGGATGTAAATTGGCATTGTTACGACAATCCGGCATACTGACGCCCAATGCTGTATAAAAAGGCGTTCATTAATGTGCACTGTCCCTATCAAATAAATAAATAAATACATTGCCATCATTCTTTAGTAAGTGGACAGAGTATAACTTTGTTGTAACTTGCTTACCCGTTGATATCACTCGTTGAATCAGGAAGCTCTTTTTTCCTGGTCTCAGGAAGCAGACAGCTGAAAATTCCGCTGAACACTGTCAGGACGCCGAAGACTACGGTGGGTATTGACCAGTGGTAGACGGCCAACATGTTGAGCGGCGGAGACAGCAGCCCCGTCACTCTATAAGCTATGGCGGCCAGACCAACTGCCGTTTGCCTAAAAGAGACCAACGCTCAACTCACCTGCACACATGCAGCGTAAATGTACAGAGCTTCTGTATGATTACGTATTTCATGTTGTTTTATTTTGCACACCTGACAGAAGTGGGAAACATCTCCTGAATGTAGACCATACATACTGAAAACGCCCAGTTCAGGAAGAACTTCCCTGTGGTTACAAGGATTGTGATCACCACGGCATTGTCTGGAATCACAGTTTAAATGAAATTTAGAAAACTTACTGCCACTCAGGTAGATTTATCCTAAAGAAGTGGATATTAAATTCAGGAAATTCACCTTCAGAGAAAGCCAGGGTTAAGAGGCAAACGAAACCACCTGCCAGAAGTGTGGATATCAGGGACTTCTTCCGCCCCAAGAGCTCCAGAAACAAGATGCAGAGAAGATGTGCAGGCATCTCAGAGATCCCAAAGACTAACTGAACCAGGAAGATGCTCAGACCGAATTTACCCACATTCAGGATAAGGGAGCAGTATCCAAGATTCACACAGCACCTTAGTATTGCAAAACAGGGGAAATTAAACTCAAGTACATTAAACTGAAAAGTAAAAGCACAGTTTAACATATGTGTTACTCACCAGACAAAAGATATAATGAATAAACGTTTGGTCAGGACTGCAGACTTGAAAATTTCTTTGATTCCTCCATTTTGGACTTTTTGTTCCCCTTCTACCTAAAGGACAAATGGATTGTTAGAATACAGAAAGCACATGTCAGCAGATTTGCATCATCAATTAGGCTGCAGTTATATTTAAACGGCGAAAAGGTGAAGGTGACAAAGGCGAGCTCTGAAACAGCCTCCAGCTTCACATTAAATCACACCACTGACAATTCCAGACTAAAATTAACAACTTTTCTCTTAACCCTCTTGTTGTCTTCATTTATGGGCACCAAAAAATATTGTTTCCATGTCTGACAAAAATCCAAAACTTCAGCAAAAATGTTAAATTATTCAAGTCAGTTTGTAATGTTTATGTCATTTCTCTGTGAGACACAACTTTGCGTTGCTTTAAATGTGCTACTTGGCTACAACATCTCTGACAAAGACTTGCTTTTCCATGTCCAAGTTTTAAAGGTTCTCATTACAATTTATTTTAAACTGAAGACTGTTCATTACGATGTAATGCTTTCATTAGTTTCCACTAATACTGCTATAACCATAAATGACAAGATGCACTTTCAGTCACGTATTTCCCGTTCATGCGTATATCATTTACTCTGTATGACCTTCTATTCTTTACCTATTCTATTATCTTAATCCCAACAGAGCACTTTGCTCTCAGGCCGACGTGTGGTCCCCAGAGTTTACAGATGCAGAATTAGAGCCTCAGTTATCAGCTCCTCTGTTGTAAAATTAGCTCCCAGTTTGGGTTCAGGAGGCAGACAAACTCTCTGCTTATAAGATCTGGTGCAAAACTTTGCACTTTAATAAAGCTTACACTTAGGACTGCCTCGGATCACCTGAACCATCCCTGAGTTATGCTGCTGTCGGTCTAAACTGCCGGGAGAATTCCCACGATTCACTGAGGTCCTCTTCACTAGTCTCCTCCATCTCTCTCCATACAATTCTATGCCACCACTGCACATCATGAACTCTTATCTCCCCCATAGTTTACGCCTTCTCCTCTTCACCAGTATCTCTGGATTTAGATTTACTTATTTCTGATCAGCAGTTTCAGTGTTCATTGTCTGCTCTCTCTCCTCTTTACCCATCACCCCAAACAGCCAAGACAGATCCCTGCTCCTGGTTCTGGAGATGCTTTTTCCTTCCTGGTAAAGGGGAGTTGTTGCCAAATGATTGAGATGATTTCTCTAAGGGTTTGCTGCGTTTCTCTGTGCAAGTTTTGTAAAATCGTCACCTTAGGATGTGAAATACTCTGAGATGACAGACGACTAAACCGACTTGAATTACTTTTACAAGAACAAGAACCTGCTTGAAGGCCAACTAACCTGCTAGTTTGGTCCACAAAAGAAGACCAAGTGTGACCCAATGATCTTTAATCAATCTCACTCACTTTTAAGCTTGTGTTTGGTGTTAACTGGCAAATATAAGCTTGCCAATATGTTCAATTAAGGCGGTGGACATAATATGTCAGCATGTAGGCATCGTCACTGTGATCCTGCTGATGCTTGTTTATAGCTCAAACTAAAGCATCACTGAGCTGCTAAGTCCTGTTTTCTGAGTGATCATTATTTGATCTAATGTAATTAGGACTAAATGGAATTTACCTCATCCATCAGATTCTCTGGGATTTCCTTTTTATTGATTGCTGCAACTTCATACATCAACTTTTTAGCTTCTTCAGTTCTTCCCTGTCCCAGCAGCCACCTGGCAGATTCAGGAATCCACCTTAAAACGGGTCATAATCCAAATGGTCAAGATGTTAATCATCCAAATTAGAAACTGACCAACTGGCTAGGTTACTCTCATTTTCCCTGAACAGACTGTAAGGCAGCCGAGTTGGTTTCTCATTAAGTGAAGTAGCACAGGACCTTTTACACCAAGGCAGACACAGCTCAACTGGATCTGACCAGACAGGACTAAGTGTGTTAATGTCCAAACACAGCGCTGTAAATATGTTACCGTGGAACCAACAGTGTTTATATAAAGCAAAATGCGACACCTACCACATGTACAACAACACACAGGCCTCTGCTCCTGCCAGGATATACTGCACTTTTCTCCAGTCACGAACAGCATAGACCAGACAGGCCATGGCGCTCTGTCCCAGACATTGAAATATCTGGTTCACACAGCTGGCAATAGACCTTTTGGAGACACCAATCCACTCTGTGGCTACAAACAGAAATGAAACACCAAAATCATGGCTAAACTGAACAACCTCCTCTGGTAATACCTGGACAGGGATGTTCAACAGAAGTCCTACCTAACACAGTGGAGTTCATCCTGTATCCTCCAATTGCAGCCGCAGCTATGAACTGAGCCACTAAGTAAATGTAGAAGTTCGGAGACACACCAACTACTACGGCAAATATCCCCATGAGGGCAGCTGGTAACAGTGTGGTTCTCTTGCGGCCGAACCTAAAGTTTGGAGAGTGAGTGACAGTGAAAATGGGTTCACATTTTATGTCTCTTAGCATTTCTCATGACTTAATCTTGGCTTACGATTCAGCTACAGGTCCAAACACCAGTGAGCCGATGAGTAAACCTGTCATGAAGACCGTCTGCACAACTTCAGCCATGTTAGACTTCCCACAGACCAGATCGAACTGCAAAACAATGACAAGATCAGTGGACGAAGATGATAAAGATGAAGAAATGATGACTCAAACTGTGCTTACATCAGTGACTATGGTGGTTTCATACAGCATGTTTCCATACACCCATCCATTCAGACACCTGGTGGTTTCATTGAGTCCATTCTCCCTGATGGCATCGATGTCCCAGTCCACAGGGACGAACATCAGACACCTGCTGAAGCTCCCGTCCTCCTCCCGAGGCAGAGTCAGGTTCAGCTGCTCCTCCGTGGTCAGATTAGGACCGGCACTGAGGATCCAGTCTGTGTTACAGCGTCGATCTGGATCTGTCTCAACAAAAAGGAAACTACAAAGGAAAGTTCCCATTAAGAAATGCGGCACAGCTAACCCAAGAGTGATCAGCTTTTGGAAGAAGCCGAACTCTCCGACGCTTTTCAGAACCTCTCCAAAGTCCACCATTCTCGCGCAGCAGATGATGAGGGAAGACAGCTGCAGTCCAAATCAAGATCAATATTTAACTGAATCAGTGACGGGCCACGTGGTGAGGCCACATCCATATCTGGATGCTAGCTCTGTTTACTAATGGTTGACCTGTTAAATGAAAAAGGTGAGAAGAGGGATTTATCACATGCTTTAAACAAACACTCTTATCCACTCGCTGCGTTTCATTATGTGACTTTATTGAACTACTAAAAATCAGTTTGCATGTGTTGAAATGTTCCAACAACATATATATTGGTCGAGGAATTTCCTTTGCATCTTATCACAAATATCCCGCTTCAAATTATGCATGTGTGGATGTACACATTTTATGATTAAGCACATTTTAAAAATAGATGTAATGATCTGTAAAAAAAAAAAAAAAAAATTACAAGGAAAATGTACTTGCCAATCAATTAATTTAATACAAATCATTCAGGAGAGGCAGAATTAGGTTTTGTTTTTTATGAGTAAACAATAAAATAGAAAGAAATTTAGAAAGTCGAGGTGACTTTCAGCACAAACTCTTTGATGATCCGTCATTTTATCACCAAATCGCACACACACATACACACAGGGAGAGAGAAAAGTGTGACCTGTGCCGTCCGTCTGGTTAAAATAATGCTTTTTATCCACTAGCCTGGTTTCAGTGAGAAAAGCTGCATATCATGACATCAAAACAGAGAGTGTGATTACAAGCCCCATGTGAATATGCATTTTAATGTATCGATAAGATGCCAATTGAACTAATAATCCGTGCATGATTAGTGACGCTGAGACAAAAAGGCTAATAGTGGAAAACCACTACAAAACAAATCAAATGCTGTGGACTGAACAAGATGAGTCTCAATCTGTTTGCCTTAATATTTACAAGTAAAATATTCCTTTTTTTTTTTTTTTTTTTTTTTTAAATCTGACATGTACACTTAAACAGTCAATGCATCTACATCGTTACATACAAACCTCATGATGTTTGTGTGACAGTGCTTGGAGTTGCCATCATATGTACATTTACATCTTTACATACACCATTTACATCGGTACCTGAACTAGGAGCTACATCACAGCCCTTTGCACGTGGTACAAAACAACCATACAGCTACACTGGGAGTGACGAGCGATTCCGTTGGCGAGTGTTTAGAAAGCAAAGAGACGACAGTTCTGTCAAACGAACTCGAATAGTGACAAAAAAACTAACGGAATTGGTTTCTAAGACATCTGAAGGGATATTTCACCCAGTATATGACGATAGTGGTACGCAGCCATGCTGATGGGTTTGGTTTTATTTACTGAGGCTTTAAGAGATTCGTCTTAACCCTTTGATGCACAACATGGGGTAAAAGTGACCCATGTTCAGTGGAAAATGGGCATCTCTTGACCTATATTGTGCATCAAAGGGTTAATACTGCAGCGCTTCAAGACAGTGGAGCTCACGGCACTAAAAGCAAGTCTACCGGGATTCAACTGAGCTAAATACGACGTCAGCATTCGAACATGCTCATATTTAACAGGAAGATAGAGTGTGCTAATTAACACCACACAAAGTATTGGGGAAAAACTGAAATTATGACCTGATGGTGCTGTTACAGAGGGGAAAAAAATCAGAGCATTAAGAGTTCCAATTGTGTCTCTAAAGACAGCCCATTCATTAATATGAGTTTTTTTTAACAAGCAAAAATGCCAACTTGTTGAAGAAAAAGTCAGTCAGATGATTAAATTTAATCATCTAAGAATCACAAACTGTAGTGCCAATCAAGATGGAGAGGTTTCACAGATAAAATTAAACTCTGACCGCGAATTTGAACAGGATTCGTCTTTTAGTGAACTTATTTCATGGTGTTTCATTCAGTAATTATTGACCAAAAGAAAGAAAAAGATCACTGCCATCCATACCATCCAGAGCCCATTTATCTCCATTATATCTGGCTGCAGTAAAAACTCATCTCTCCAGATCTCAACAGTAAGTCCAAACTTATCTGCCTGGCTGATGACAAATTTGATCTTTAAATTGGGTGAACTGCACCCCAAAGCTTTATTTTGCGCTGGAAGAGCATTTTCAGTTGTTCAACACGCGTACATCCACAGAAGTTCATCAGCTGTCAGCCTGTAACACGAGCCGACTGGGGCTGGACACCCACAACCAGCATTCAGGATTCTTCCCAGCTGTCAGATCAGTCATTTAAAGGCTCTAACATAGAGGGGAACGCAGAAAAACATCTATCATTACCCGTGTCCGTCTGTTATTTATGTTAGTTTGCTGACGTATTTGTTGAAACAAAAGGAAAATTCTCACTGCAGGTTCTGAGAGCTGCCGCTTTTGTTGGTTGACTCTTCTTGAACTTCTGTTTTTGTTTTGAAGTACGAGCACAGAAAGTGGTTTTATTCAACACAAGAGAAATAATATTAGCAACCGGTGGTCACACATGGTGAAAAGAAAACAGCTATTGCATAGTAGAAGAATATTAGGCAGGTCTCAATCTGTGAAAATAATCCTGTCTTTAATATCTCAGGAAAACACCATCGCACAAAGTGTTCTACCGTAAATAATTATCAAGTTTGTACAGCTGATCTGAAACTCCTCGGTTTTGTTTGGACAAAACCATCACACCGTCCGTGGAGGAGAGAATTCATCGAACTGCAGTGGGCCGCCTTATACAGAAAAACGGATTCTTTAAGGTTTTAAGTTTAAATTCATTTGAACTTAGAGAATTACAAAAGAAAAACTATGCTACAGAGTGTTTAGAAGGTTTCTGTATCAAGGTGGAGGGATTTTCATAGATTTGTTACATAGAATACACCTGATAAACACAGACTGACTAAATTTTTCACCAATCACACTGGTAAAGTCTAAAGTAACTAAGGCTGAACTTACACTTTTCAATTTCAGTGTAGCATAAAGTGCCATGTAAAGGTGGCACGATACTCCCATGAGCTTTGTGGCACAGTTGATTTTTTTTTTTTTTAAAGAAAAAAAATAAAAGGCAATCATTTCCAGTACTGGCAGGAGATGGTTTGGATTGTGCTTGTGTATGAAGAGAAAGAAAAATAAAAGATAAAGGAATTAGGACTTGATATAGTTGATTGCATTTCTTCTCCCGTTTACTGTATAAGCGCACTGTAAACTTTTCAAGTGTGATTCCTGTGATGAACTGAACCCCTCAATGTGGTCCTCATGCATCCTGCAGTAGTGTCACACTGCTGCCAGCCTCACGTCTCCTCCTCATAATCCTCCTCCTCTCTTTGGCAGTAGTGGTTTCTTGGAATTGACTACAATGCAGCTGTGCAATACCATTTGCTTCTGTCCTTTGTTGCTGGCTCTGCTTGACTTAACTGATGCTGAGCTGCGCAAATCCAATGAGTTTAATGTCATCAGGAATTTCTGACTCCTCCACACCAGATGCCTGAAAAAAATGAAATCATCATGAAATGTGCTTAGTAAATCTCTCAGCTGTAATAATAAAGCGACATATCACAAATGAGCAGAATAAATCTATTGTGTTGCTTGCTAAACGGTTCGGTCTGTGTGCTTACCAGTTTGAAGGTCACATTTTTGTTACTCTGAGGATCATCGACAATCTTTTGCAAATTGGCAGCGACTGAAGAGGGAAAAAAAAAAGAAGTTTCAGATGATTAATGAATCAGAACAAACAGACCTTTTTCTGTCATGTCAGTAGAGAAAACTGGAAGCGACTCGCAAGGACTGTTTCTGCTGCTATGGTTGGGTTGTAACTCACAGGTCAATATATGAAGAGTTCATTTGCAAAAACAGGTAACTCCGTTTTCAGAAAACTCATTTTTATTGTTTACTTGAGATAATAATAATAATAATAATAATAACACGAATAATTTATTTTCTCTCTATTTTCATGTATTTTTCTACTTAGTCAAATCCATTCTTCTTCAGTTTGATTGATATTATCTCTAGTAAACATTAAAAACATTAGTTTTCTGAAACTAACAGATCTATTTCTGTTTTTGCAAATTAACTCTTCATATAGAATTGTGGGAATTTTTGTATCATAGTTGACATTTTTGCTGTTTTCAGGCCAAAAATCAACATGGCTGTCTATAACCAAACACCACATGGCATTTTTACAGAAAGTTTATTTGAAAATATATATATATAATTGAGTGAAATCTTATTATTGTGTATCTAATTAGAAGATGGTTTTTATTAAACTCAGACGGTTATTTAGTTCACATTTTAGTGATATCCAGTCGTTTTTTATGAATGATTGTTTCCATAATAAATAATTATGGAATTTGTAAAGACATGATCATAATGAACATAAAAAATATTACTTTTTTTTTTACTTTAATAAAAATGCATGCAAGATTTATCTCACGGACTTCAAAAGTCCCTCAATTATATACTGACCCTCACCTCTTTTTCAACACGTACAATGACTGGTAATTTTCTTTCAGTTTCTACATGAAACGTCCAGCTCAATAAATGCTGAGTGACTTGGATCCTTTCTCATGGACACATTAAAGTCTAAATCTTTCAGATCATACTGTACATATTTACTACAAATCACATACACCTTATGTCTTTTTCAGTTTCCCTTAACACTTATTTCAGTAAAAACTTAAAGGTTGACTTGTTTGACATAAGTAACGCACAACAACTGTCATGACAAACTTTGCATGAAGCTTCTATGTTGTCAGAAAACTAAACGCAGAGGGCAGTTGGGTTCAGTTGGGTTCGCACAAATATTATGACAATATGAAGCCTGCAGTGGGGGGTGGGGGTGGGGGGGTGGACATCGTAAAGTTGCACAAACCAGGCCTTTATTTCCATTCTTTCAGGGCAGGGAACATGTTATGGAAAATATAGAGCGCTTTATGGCAGACTACAACTTTATTATACCGAGCTACGTGCGGATAGCGTCGCTTTATTTACACCTTAGAGGCCCTCACTTCCCACAACAGTGGACCGACATCACACACAGGTTACCCACAAAGCACGTTTCTTCGGGTGAATTATCAGCAGGGAACAAGACCTCAGCTTTCAGCTTATCTTATCCGTTTACCACAAGCATAGCACATGCCATCACAAGGCTAAATGAACTCAACCAAAACAGTCCAAGTCAAATCTGTGGTCTTTAGCTTTTCAGTGTCAGGAGGCAGCCGTTCAATAACTCTAACATCTTTATTCTATTAAGAAGTAATATCCCACCATGTAGAATCATGTCTTTTACTCACCAATGACTAAGTCCCTCCCATCAACCAGACCAGCTGAAACCAACTCCTGAGAAACTCCATCAGCAGAGTCTGAGGACAGAAACGAAAACGAATCAGAAATGAAACTTTAAGTGGAAGAGGAAATGACAGACAGGAAAACGCAATGGGAGCATCCGTACCTCTGCCAGGCATGAACTCAAACCGAATGTCATTGAGCTCCTTCTTGAGGTTCCTCAATCTGAGGACGAGGCTGATGGGAACGCTGGTCGAGGCAGGCGGGTCCTGCAAAAGCACAACAGTAACAGTGCCAAAGAGTGAATAAAAATGTCTTTATGCCTATATATATATATATATATATATATATATATAATATAATATATTATAATAACAATAATAAATAATTTTCAGCACAAGAAGCTTCAATTTTTAAAAGGTAATAGCTCTGCTAGCTTTCACATTCTGCCAACAGATTTTGATTCTGTGTAGTACAGGGGGTCCTCGATTTACGACCTCATCGACCTACGGCGCTTCATCGCTGTGTCGGAACTGGTTACGTGGAACTAGTTGATGAGTGGAGCGGATGATTAAGTTGTCACACAGCACCATAAGAGGGATTTGTTTACATTCGCCGGTTGTACGCTACCTTGGATTGTGCTACATTCGCTAACTTTTTGCCCTTCATTAGAGCTCCCAAGCCTAACTCACACTCTTCTGATGACAGTGCTTTGAAGGAAAGGAAATCCATCGCCATGGTTGTGACATTAGATATAATAAAACACTCAGAACAAGGTGAACCACTGCATAACATCGGTCAAGTTGCAGAAACAGTGAAACATATTGTAGAGATCCTCTGTGATGAATGAGTGAGCCTTTATCTGGTTCTCTGGTCATTTATTGAACCTTCACACAGGTTTGCCAATGCCAAAATAACTACAAAAATCCTTTAACTTGGCTCCAGAATTAGCCGCCGTTCTTGTTCGACACACATACTGGCATTGAGCAACACAAACACAAACACACTACTGCTGACTCACAGCCAATCAGAGGTGAGCTAACCAAACATGGCACATTCACTGACATTAGGTAAATCTCGAACTGAACAATAAACGTTGAAACCCCAACATCAACAACAATATCAGTCCTTCACAATATTCTGTTGTCTTCTAGTAAAATGACTCATACATGCATGAAAGTCATTGGTATTCACTTTTCCAAAGAACGGATTGCTTACATTGCTTATCGGCTTGCTTACATTTTCACTATAGTTCCGACTTACGACAAAAATCAACTTGCATCGATCCTTAGAAACAGAACTCCGACATAAGTCATGGACCTCCTGTATTGCTATAGCGCTCTCTTATTTATTGGCTATTTGGTCCCTCATAAAAAGAACTGAGTGCCACAGATTTTCTTAAATGTAGTTTTTGAGTTGAAAGACACAAAAGTATTTCCATTCCAAGGCGTTGTATGTTCCAAAGTGTTTTTAAGTGTCATATGGGCTCTAAAATGGAACCAGCTGTTATGTTAGAAGGCCCTGAGCGAGTTTGATTAAGGGTCTATACAGAGCAACAAAACAAAATCAACAGCAGGACTGGTAAAACTACTTTGCATGCCTCCTAAAAGTCATTCTGTAAACAACACATCTACACGTTCCTAAAGAGCACCCTGCATTTTCTGATCACGTCTTTACCTGAACAGCAGGTGCGTGTGAAGGGCTCGCTGTCTGAGTGGGAGCCTGTGGTGGTGGAACATCCTCTTTCGTTGGACCCACGGTGGCAGGCTTCTCATGCACTGCAACGGGCGGCTGCAGAGTCGGTGCGGAGCCATCTGCTGGAGGGAAAAGCTAAGAGACAGGAATTTACAAAAAACAAGTCAGCCAAATCAGTTTCACATAAACGTGGAGTAAAAAGGTAAACAAAAGAGAAGACACACATGAAACAGTCATGCAGATCGCTCTGTCAAGGCATTACGACAAAATCAAGATTTTCAGGTCATGTCCACTACAAACAGACTCACCTCCATGTTCTGGGACCCGTCCTTCACTCTGGGTGACTGCAGGATGGACATGACAGATTGTCAGGATTAAATACATGCAATTCTCCATTTGTCCCCCTACATATGGACTGATGAGGCATTGTAGGATTGAAGAAATTTGACACAAGGTAGGTGACGTTAAAACACAAGGCTTGACTGATATCACAGTTAAGAAGGAAAGGACAATGAAACCCCACACCCAGACATAAATTGAGGAATAATTTGATCAGGTGATCTGAGCAGCTAGTTTGTTATGTTTTTTTAAGCCTACAATCTGGCAATTTATGCTTAATTAAAGTAATAATTGTTCCTGTAGACTTTAACACTAACATTTGCTCCGTTTGTGTTGAGATCACAGCATTATTCATGACTTGTAAAAGAAAAACAGTTGAGTCCAAAGGCATTGTCGCATTACATATTATAACTTACATTTCCCTCAGGATTAATAAAATATCTATCTATATTCTTGGAGCTTAACTGCATCTTTTAGTTGCCCAAAGCTGCCACAACATAGAAATCACACACAAAAAAAGAGAACTGAACTCTGTCAAACGCTCACACTAACTATTTGAACCTGAAAGCCTCCCGATCTACCTCACTACCTACTTATGCACTTTGTATTTATTTATAATGCATTTCATTACAAATGTGCCACAACAATAAAAGAAATTCTATTCTTCTTTTTTTAAAAAGCATCGTTTCTCGGTCATATAAGGTTTTATAATCTGGTATTTCCTGGCTGATTTTCCTGATTAACCTAAACTTGAACTGCACTGAAATTGAGCAGGAGGCTTCAACTAAAGTACACTCTTGCTTTGCCAACAACGAACAAAAAACCCTCAGATTAACAGCACAGCAGCACCATCTGCTGGTCCAGAGGAAACTGTGCGTGGAGAAATACAGCATAGTGGCCTTTTAACATAGGTTGTTGCTAGAGGTACGGACCCGTACCCGTAGCCTGTGGACTACGGATACGGCACTTGCCATTTGCCAAACAGATAAGCGAGATCTGGTCACGTGACTCCCGGTAGACGCTAGCTGTACGGACCCGTAGCATCGATACGACAGGTACGGACCCTAAACCTGACCCTAACACTAACCCTAACCTTAACATTTGCTTACCTTTCAACAGTTTGCAGTGGTTAGCAGCTTCTTGACTCGCGAGACTCGCGTACGGGTCCGTATCTGTCTGGCAAATGGAAAGTGGCTACGGATACGGACCCGTATCCGTAGACACTACCTTTAAAATAAACTAGACTGCCGTAAGACGCAGGCATGCAGAGTCTCACCCGCAGAGCCGCCACGGCAGCTTTGCCCTCCTCGCTCTCCTCGTCCAGTTCATCGTCACTCCACTCCCACCCACCGTCCTCCGTTTTGTGGAGACGGCCGCTCGAGCCGGGCACCCGACGCACCTGAGTAACAGAAAAGCGACACTCAATACCGACTCATTTATCACCTCTTTAATACGTGCCAGACTCTTCCCAGCATGCATTAGCCGAAAGTTAGGAAACTGGGACACACCCTGGACAAGACAGCACACCTTGGCAGCATTCTACATAGACATTATGTTCAGTGTGCATTCAGTGGGTGGAAATGGATGCCAAACCTTTTTAGATCTGTCTGTAATTGTCGGACCTTTCTGTAGGAGCCTCTCCTGTAAGTACTCATTGTTCTGTAAGAGGAAGACCGACATTTCTTACACCATCTATAAATACTCAGGTTAAAAACTGTATTTTTATAATCGTACTGCACGGCTCACCTTGGCTTTTGTGAAGAATTTATGCTTCAGCAATTCAGCAGCAGTTGGCCTAAATAGGAAACAGACACAACGCTCTTCATTATATTTGTTACGCAACTGGAGAATCCGACAGAAAGCGAAAGCAAAACAAGCACAAACTTAATCTGGCATTTGGCAGAAAAGGGTCTGGGGACAAACGGACCTTTTTTCAGGATCTTTCTGTAAACACAGCGAGAGCATCTTCCTGAAGGATTTGCCGTACTTCTTCACCATTTCTTTATCCGTGATGCCTGTCTCCAGACAGGGAGGGTCGTTCTGCAAAGTCAGCATCAGCACCTGCAGACATGCAAAGACCGGTTTATAAAATTATCTGGAAGACAAAAACAGTATCCACTCCAAAGGTTTCCTCAGAATGAAGCTTTTCCAGAATATGCACCAACAGCTGCAACACAGAACTCTGTTAAAGAGTCTCAACTGGTTTTGTTGGAGCTGTTTTAACTCTTTCTTCTGTGGTGAAATAAAGAAGTAACATGTAGCCAAAGGGGGTTGGAACAGTGTTACCTTCATGGGTGGGTATTTGTGATAAGGTGCAGCCCCAGTGGCCAGTTCAATGGCTGTGATCCCAAAACTCCAGATGTCTGCTTTGAAGTCATATCCACGAACCTGCAGATTTAAAAAGACAAACGCATGTGAACCCATGTTGCCCTTTTATATCTGAGCTGAGGCATTACAGACAGAACAGAAAGACTCCATGTGTAAAACAAAGCTCCTACCTGCTCCATGACCTCCGGGGCCATCCAGCATGGCGTCCCCACGAACGTCTTCCTGACCTTGTTCCTCGTCATGTCTCCCCCTGCTGCTAGAAAGGCACTCACACCAAAGTCTGAGGAACATTTAAGACAGAAAAAAAAGAAAATAAATGTAAAACATTGAGAAAAGTCATTTTTGCCGTCTAATCTGCACTGACACATTTCCGAGTGTAATATCTTATTTGAGGGTGTAAAAACCACAGTAAACAAAGAGACAGGAAAGGCAGTGTACCAGCAATTTGCACTGAGCCGTCGTCCCCGAGAAGAATGTTTCCAGCCTTCAGATCCCTGCCCATGAAGAGAGGGAGGATTAACATTGCAGCGTACAATTAAAATGTCACAAGTCAGTAACTGCAGCACACAGGTGTGGCTCTAGAAGCGAACAAACACCCTTTATGGTTCCACACAAACACGTCAAAGCCGCACTTTTGTAATGTTTCATCGGAACCCACTTGATTTCTGTTTGCATTCGTGAGTCCAGACTATGCACAAAGAGCTGGAGTGGATTAACCTTACTTCAACCTTTATCTTTCCTGATTAGATGTAAGTGAGTTAGTCACAGCGTCTGAGCTCGATCAGCTGCTGCTCATTCTGTCGACTGAAATGCTGCCGACTCGCACTGAAGCTGAAATACCGATCATCCACTCTCGAAATGTTAGCAAACAGGCTGTTTTACTAGACATATCCAATAAAATAAACAACGACAGAGCAGCAGTACATCGAGTTGAAGAAAACCTGTGTCTAAAGAAAACCACTTTTGTGAATGGAATCTGTAAAACGCAGCCCAAACGGTACAGAGAGGCCTTTCTTCTCAGTGGTGGTTCACTGTGTTCCTGGGAGGAGCTTTTATGTAAAACAAACCTCCTCAATTATGCATTTTCACTTTATTAAATATTGAATGAGGCAGGTCCAGTTCAAATTGCACTCTCATATGCAGAGATGAAAGACTCGGTGCCTGACTGAGCTCAAACAGCAGTGCATGATGGGACACGGGAGCTATCAGAATTCAGAGCGGAGAGGACAATGATAAAACACAGCCTGGTCACTAAAGCTCACCGATGAATCTGCCCATTTTTGTGCAGGTACTCCAGCCCCTCCAACACTTCCTTCAGGATGGTGGCGATGCTGGCCTCGTCCAGCACTCCAGACTTGTGCTCGCCACGAGAGATGATGTGCTTGATGATGTCCAACACTGAGCCTGGGAGAAAGGCAGAGGAACGAGACATTTACTCTGAACATGAAGGGTATCTCTAATATGGCAGGTGTTTAAGCCACATTCAATGGAATTCACCTGGTGGTTAGTACAATAAATAGGACTTTACATTCTTCTATTTGTGCCCTGCTGCCTAAAACAATGCAGTGATCCCTCACCATATCGCCGTTCACTTTTTGCGGTCTCGCTGAATTGCGGATTTTTCGTAATATCGGTATTATCATATATTTATTGTTGTGGCCAGCTGCATTGAATTGAAGAAGGGATATCAGCCATTTATGCACCTTGCAACTGGCAAATGCTTTTGTTTTTGACACATAGATAGCAACACTATAGAAAAATGTTGCAGGAAGTCA
Source organism: Acanthochromis polyacanthus (assembly GCF_021347895.1). NCBI lineage: Eukaryota > Metazoa > Chordata > Actinopteri > Pomacentridae > Acanthochromis > Acanthochromis polyacanthus. The sequence goes on from NC_067121.1 coordinate 33,785,000, forward strand.
TCAAACACACTTCACACTCACAGTCCCGACAACATAACACTTAACCAAACTAACTAGCCTGACTAAACCACCAAAAACACAAGCACTAATAACACTGTAACACTAACATAAACCACAATAATGGCATATAAACACCCAACACCCCAAACTCCCATGGTGCATTGCAGCACAACAGTTCAGTCTGCCACTGGCTCTGCGATCGCTACATTAATTTAATTAGTTTTGCAGTAAAATAAGCATTTTCTTGCCAAAACATTAAAAATACATAAAAACAATAATTAACACATATTAAAAAAATATTTTAGCGAAATAAAATGCAGGTCTACGGTGCTGGGTGCTGATTGGCTCAGTGACTGTAGCATCAGTCTCCTCTGTCTAGCAAACATTCAGCATCTCACTTCGTCCATTTCACATCGACCCCTCATCGCTGCGCATAGTGCTGCACTGCAGTGTGTGGGGAGGGTTTATAAAGCTTTAAAATATAAATAATTATTAAAATAAATACGGTCACTTCTTCGCGGATTTTTGTCTACAGCAGTACCAAATCTTCAAATCCTTTGGAGGAGCGCACTTGAACTAACAGATAACATGAAATGAATCAACACTTTCATGTGGTTGTCTATTGTTTCTCTAACAAATTATGACAAATTCTGCAAACATGTAAAAACAACTAACGATAGACCAATGATTCAGGCTGACTAAAAGTCGTTTTGAGATAACTGGCATTGGTTATAAACCAGGGGAGCGGCTAACAGGGCCTGCATATGTTATTTTTGTTTTGTTTGCTTACAGAGTTTAGGTTTTTCAATACTTGGGTAGGTTGCATTTTTTAAAAATGCAATCGACTGCAGATCTGCTTTCGCCAACAGGCAATACATTTGTTTATTTTAGTTCAGCAATTTTGTTATGAAGAAATTGTTGTATTTTATCAGATACAAAAACAAAAGATAACAGCAATGCATCAGCAACCAATTCTCTCTAAATATCGTCATTGGCCACACAGGTCATCAGTTCAAACAATCTACAAAAATAACAACAGGAAGGAAGTCGGGTTAAAATAAAAAAACTTCACCAGAGTGAAATATCCAGTTATCAGTGTTTATGGTTGATGCATGTAGCACATAGCAAACATCAATCTGATAATAGAAGTCAACTTTACCTGACATCTGCATGGAATCATGCAGAAACGCATAAAATATGACGGCCAGCTAGTTTACACACAAACTTCCCCATCACACTCTCTGTTGTTATTCTTTTGGAAACCAAATGACAATGAAATGCAGCATCACACAGCTAAAATAACATCTCCCACTTCCTCCCAAATGATGCAACATAACAATGAAGAATGCAATTAGTTGTATGTATTTAATCAACTTGTTTTTCAGAGCTGCATAAAGAAAACCAGCTTATTATGTGTTGTATAATGTGTGATCATGTACCAGCAGGAGGATATGCAGTGAGCAAGTGACATGATTACAGAAAAGCAGAACACCAAAACACTAACTATACCCTACATGGTACCTGCAACAGCTATTCATCCGTTTTTGATGGGTTTCACAGTGGATAAAGTGCTCAGTGTTCACATATTACTCACTAAAAGTCCACACAGATAAGTGTAAGTGTACCGTTAAAGTGAAGGAAACTTAAAGAAAATTTAAAAAGGTAAATCTGAAGTTAGGTTTTAGTGTTGGCAGAAGAAAAGAGCAACACAACCAACTCCTCAGACACAATATATGACTCAATATTACGGACTCCCTGCTGAGTTAATCCAAACAGTCATCCTGAGTTTAAACTGGAGCTTGTTTGAGATAAAAGAAGGCGACATGACAAACAAAGTAAAGTCAAGGTAAAGTTGGGCGTAAGCCAAGAGCACACGAAACAAGCTTCTTCAGTATTTACAGCACTTACCACCACTGAGCAGCTTCATCACCAGCCACAGTTCATCCTTCACCACAAAGGAGGTATAATAAGACACAATGTTTGGATGGTGGCACTGGCTCATCGCCTGAATCTCTTTCTGCACACAGGAGAAAAATGTGGGATAAAAGGTCATCCGACGAGCAGAAGCTTTAGTACACCGAGCCAAGCACTAATTAAAGCTTTATATTACACTTTCAGAGACAAACTCAATCTCAGTCACAGGATTTGATCTTTAGAGCTTATTCCGAGCGTGGCTTAAATCAAACAACCTAATCCCTGCTATTGCTCTTACCTCACAGATGAAAACTCACTGTTAAAACAGCTAAATCCATGCTTTCTACACATTTTCAGCTTCACAATATTATTCCAGATTTTACAGCAGATTTTTTTAGATCATATTTGAAAGTATGTTTGTTATGTAAATAATATTACATGTTGCGTCCGGATAATTAACATCAAACCCATGCACAACATTTTATTCAAGCCGCAGAGAGCAACAAGAAATGTAACACCTCAGGAGAACTGCTACCATTTACACTCTTCTTTTCATTAGCATATCAGAAAATATTATTATTATATGGTTTCCTCTCATTTTTTGTTCATCTCTTCATAAATAGTAGACAAAAATGAGCTGACAAAAGTGAAACAATTAAAGTTTTATGGCATCTTTGCAGTCTTGTTTAGTCACCGTTTCCATGGAAACAATGAAGCAATAAAGGTATCCATACACTGAATAGATAATCAGTTTACTTTTCTGATAGCGTTGTCACTGCATAATTTATGAGTGCAGTGTTCACATGCAATTCAAAGACATCAGTGCATTTTTTTCAAAGTAATCGAGCCATGGATTGTCTGGATTTGGTGCAGTTATAAAGCACTAGGGGTAAGGCTCTTTTGCAGGCAGTGACATCCAGGTGAGAGGCAGCACTGAGTCGGATTGTTCATTCAGTCATACAGCATCGTCCTGCATTGCTTCAGACAACATGAAGCCCACTCTGGCCTACGCTCTCTCACACAGTGGTAAACGTTTTACTCTTAGCAATCATTATTTAGACGTTTTGAGGCAATAGTTTGGTAACACAATTTTTTTGTCCATTCTAGAATACAGATAAAGGTGGATACAGGTCCAGCAAAAAGGGATTTCACTCTACTAGTTTTACAATCCATGGAAGATCCACGATTGTATTATCTCTTCTAAGTAATGCATGCAAACAATGAGCAGGACCGCTTCATGACAAGAATGGATTAACCGGATTTTGTTTAAGTACCTTGACTTCTGAGGCATTTAATTCAGTGGATTAAACAAAAGATGATACTCCATCTGGTTATTTTATCTGTGACTGTTTCTGTGCACAATTTTAAAGCAATTTTGCAATAATATAAAGATGTCCCCTCCCACACTGCAGGGCATCATTTCGTCAGCCGACTGCACTGGTGAATCACAACCATGCGTTTTTACTGTAATTCAATACGTGAGAAAAGTGTAAGACCGCAAAAATCCACCCAGTGATGATGCAGAACAAAATCATCCAAGTTTTTACTGTGACTTCCTGTTGTACTTGAGTTCTTGTTATTGCCAGAGGATTTCTGAAATTCACAAAATCAGGTTTGAAACTAACATGTTAACTATCACCCATATTGTTTTTTAATAGTAAACCCCTGCTTGGTGTATAGCCGCCTGGACACTGATGTTGTGACAACTGATAATCTGGTTGTAATGAGGCATATGACAGAGCAATGTGTGTGTGTGAGACTAAATCTCATGTGTTTGCAGCTGCGTGATATTTGAGCATCAACATGCAACAATAAAACAAAGTGAAGACATCAGAATATTTCAATGCACATGACAGCATTGTTGCACAAAGGCATTTTCTTTATTCACATTTCATTTTGTCCCAATGAGAATAGTAGTTGTGGCGTCCAGCTTTTGATCTTTCCTTGACTGATCTGACCCCACCAACCACACACATAACAAATAGGTGGACACTGGCTCACATATACAGCAACGATTGCTTACCAGGAGCTCGTCCATGCTAGTTTGACACTTTTCCAGGTTGATGCGTTTGATGGCCACCTTCTCCTTCCTGGGCTTGCAGTAGGCTGCCTGGACAACTGCAGTGGCTCCACTCCCTGGGGACAACAACATGAGGAGCCAAGCCATCACACTGTTGGAGAGCTTTGACTTCTTGGACACAGCAGTCACCAGATAACAGCTAAAGTAGTTCACTCAAGTGCATTTTAATGTCAAACGCAGACTGAACACAGCCTCTAACATTAGGGACTAAAGCCAGTTGGTGAAATATGCAGCATGAATAGAAATTTAACAGATATCGAAAGAGGCAGTTTACTTTAGATACCACATCAGACCAAGTCTTTCGCTCAAAGTCATCAGTCACGTTATCTGGACTAGTGTAAAGTATGAATGACTGTCTATAAGCCGTATCACACCTTCAGCTAAAGAGCACCACCCACTCCAACAGCGGACGACTCTTCACGTACTGTATGCTAACTTGCGTTAGCTAGCCGCTTAGCTTCAAACTGGCTACCGAGGAAGCAAACTCGCTTTAGCTCTCCAGCTAATGAGAACAGCTAATTAATTTGGCCTTGCCAGAGGGAAACTGCTGAGCTATTAACGTTACTGCAATGTAGCTACGAGTTGTAACTGGATTTCTGATAGCTGCAGACATGCAATGCTAAGTGGCTAGTGGCGGTTAGCAGCCGACACCGCTGTGCAGGCAGGCGATGCTAAGAGCTAGCATTAGCAAGCTAAGCTACTCACCTATCACCTCATTGAGCTCATAGTCATCCTTGTCGATGGACCAGGACTGAGAGGACTGGTCGTCTGCCATTGTGGTAGTTTGAACGGTGTGATCAGTGCTTCTCAATAACAACAGAGATGCTGTCTGCGGTAGTATATTTGTGATTACTCCATTCGGCTCCGGCCAAGCTGGCTGCTGCTGCTGTTCCGCTGACAACTCCTGCCGCTCCTGTCAACACAACTTTACCCGCGACTTACGTACCGCGTTACGTGCGCGCTCTGGAGGAGGAATGAAGGAGCCGCCATCTTGAGTGTGGCAAATGTCAAACGTAAAATCCTAAAAACTCAGAAAAACACTGAAATGAACCATAACAGTGAGTTATAGTTCACTGACTGTTGCATTTAGTTGACATATTTTAGCATTTACAACACGGATATCTGTTACTTTTTCGCTACAGCTACACATATAAAATAGTTAGTAGTACGCTCAGCAGAGGGCACTAATACCTCAAATAAGTATGTGACTTTTGTGTCTTATTTTACTTTAAAAAAAAAAAAAAAAAATCTTATTTGTTACCCAGGTTGAAATGTGAGAAAAAAATTAAATTAAAAAATACGTGTAATATGATAACACTGGGTAGTTCAATTTGTAACAGTTTTCATTTTTAAAAAATAAACTAACATGCTTTTTATACAAAATTCTGTACATGTTTCTCAAATGTTCAGTAAAAAGTACACATTTTTCTTAAATGTTGAAGAAATAATAATATGTATGATATATCAATAGAAACTACACAAGAAAATGTGTAAAGCACTTAAAAATTGTACTCAATCACAGTGTTGGAAGTTTTTTTCCATGAATGAATGAAGTACTGGACACTAAACATGCTCTACTGTATGTTTTGGGTTTATCTGTAGGCCATTTTCCAATTTCCGTTTAGTAATCTTTCAATCTCCATGTTCAATATTGTTTTCATGTCAACACCAGTTAGCATTTTTGTCAAAGCAATTCATCGAAACCAGATGGATGGTGTGCTGTGCCAAAAAAAAATCACCAGACGTTGGTATTTACAGTGAAATGCTGCTTCTTTCTTCCTTTATAAATGATTCTTTTCTGTGTAAATTCCTCTGTGTCCTAAAGGTCTGTCCTTTGCTAACCAGGACTTACATAATCTATGTCAGTGAATCAGCTCCTCAGACATGAGGATGTTTAGGGGAAAAGCAGTAAAACTATGGATGGTATCAGTGGTATGTGAAAAAACTGCAGGGCCTGTTCTTGCTTGTTTGAGAGGCACAGACATGAATCAAAGGCAGACTTTCTCAACTAAGGATGTCTCCTACAGTTTCTCCTTACACAATTTGAAACTGAAGACAGCTTTCTTTTTCTGTTCTATGTTATTGTTGAGGTTAATTATTGGATTAATACTTTACTTGGTTGCTTCCTAGTTGCACTTTGCACATTTAGGCTTTTTTAGTGAATGATTCATACATGTTTTTTGTTCACTTTTAGGTGTATGAGATTATCTGCAGTGACTGTTTCTTGTGCATTTAAGAAAACATCCACACACACAGCACTGATGTAGATCTGCAGAAAACGCTGCACTCTGTTTTCCTGCCTGTTTTTATTTTATTTATTCATTCATTCATTCATTTAATCAAGGGCAGACAACATTAAAAACCTATAACTCCCACTCACCCACCCACACACAAACACACACAATGACACAACCCACAGACATTCAAACCTTATGGATGTCATAAGTGGGTACATTCTTGTTTTTCTTTCAGCCAATACTTAATTTTTGCTGTAAAAGTTTTAAAATCTGCTGTCCTATTAATGTCATTTGGTAATGTGCTCCAGATGTGACAGCCTTTGATTGAAAAGGCTGTCTGTCCAAATGTAGTTATGCGGTGAACTTATCCTGAACACCGTGGAGTTGTGTTTTTTTGGAAGTGGCCGGCCCTTGCCCGGAAGCTGTCCCCCCTGATGCTGCATTAAAGCTCACTCACCCTGATGCTGACAGTGCGCTGAGGGTAAGCCAGGCCTGAAAGGGAAGTGCTGAGAGCCACAAGAGCCCCAGCGCCCCAGTGATTGCACTGCTATTATCCTGCCAAGGCTAAGCTGCACATGAAAAGGAAAACTTCATTCATTATCACCAATATGCTCCAACTCTTTATCAACTATGTGGGCTGGCAGCTGCCCAGCTGAGCTATTCAGCCATGTAAACCATGATTACCTTGTTTTCCAAAGAGGGACAGGTGTCCACATAAAAATACAATCACCAAAGGCTTAAGCACAAGTTGATAATAGATATGAATATCCACCCTGCTCCTCAGGTGAACCTTCCCTCCCTGTTAATGTAGTTTTCTCTTAGTGTGGGATTGGCTGTGAGGCCCTGGGAGTGTTTTATATGAACAGAAAACAGGATTATGAAAGGCATGTGAGGGCTTTTTTCACTTTGGCTGCAGGTGCACAGAAGGTGACCAACTATTGCTAAGACGTGCATTAAATCTTGGGTTGGGAGATCAGTGTCAACCAATCCACTTGATGGCAAAGGCTGGTGGAAAGGTGTAACCTGCTCTGTTGTGACATCAGCAGCGCAGCTTGTCAAACCGGTGTTGAAGCCTGCGGCGCGCTGACACCAATCACACCGCCGGCAGAAACTCACCTCTGTCGCCTCGTTTGGTCGCCCTTCTCCTCACACCGAGACTCGAGCAGGCCCATCAAAACCCGAAAGTTTTGTTCCCCAGCAGCGCACATGGAAAGAAGGAACAGCTTTACATGAAACGGTGCATCAAGTGAAACCAGTAGAGAGAGAGAGAGAATAAAAGGAAAAACTGACTGCGTAAAAGGAGAAAGCCAATAAAAAGTCAGAGAAGATGGAAACCAATGGGCTCGAAAAGAAAACCAACGGTAGGTCACGTTTTGTTTGTGCAAGCAAAAGTGCGTTTTGGAGTTTATTTTTGGGGTGTTTCACTTTTAACAGCCCTCATGTTGAAATAACACTTGCGCAATGTGGCCTTGACTGTTATTTGTTGCTTTTAAACTCCAGGCATCTCATTTTTTCGGAAGAAATTGTGGATATTTTCGCCACTTGAACGAGCTAATGTTCGATAACTATCACCTGCACAAGTTTTACACTGCTGTGCCAAAAGGTGTGGCTCCTTTCATCCAGCGGGGTTTCACCTTGCTGCAAACAAACCACAGCAGCTTCAAGTTAACATGAAAAACAGCCCCAGTGCTGCTCATACTGGGATCAGGAGGTGTTTAATAGTCCTGCATTTTTCTTTTCTCACCCGGTTAGAGTGTTTGTTGACTTGTTGCCTCAGACCTGTGAGCTTTTATAAAATAATGAGAAGGCCTGGTAGTGTTGAGTGAAATCACAGCGTCCTGCAGTACCGCGGTGTCACCACTAGATGGAACCCGTAAGTCAACACAGCGCTGCAGGCTCTCGTGTTAAATCTACAGCTGCTCAATAAAGGTTTGGCTACAATTGAAACATCTGTTGTATTCTGCATGGTACATGTCTTGTACTATGATTCTGTGGCTGGTTAACATTATATTACCTACATTTGACTTAGCCAGCAGCCAAAAAATCTATCTGTTGTGTGTGTGTGTGTGTGTGTGTGTGTGTGTGTGTGTGTGTGTGTGTGTGTGTGTGTGTGTGTGTGTGTGTGTGTGTGTGTGTGTGTGTGTGTGTGTGTGTGTGTGTATTATACTGATTTAAATATGGTAAAAAATATAATATTATACTGTAACACAGTGAAAGTTTACAACATTGTAAAAGAATGCATTACCATTCATAAAAATTCGTTTTAGCTTGTTTGTTCCAAGTCAACATGAACATGTAAATTAGTGTCTTTTTATTTGTTGCAAAATCACTAGATATCCGTTATGAAACCAAACAGGGGAAATCTGTAAAATATTATTTTTTAAATATTTTTTAAAAAAGTTAAATAATTATTTCTTTTTTATTATTTTTCAATTCTTGATATACATCGCTTTTCTTTCAAATATCTGTAAAATAACAATATTTTTACTGATTCAAATACAGTAAAAAAGACATGATTTTACAGTCAAACATTATAAAAGAATGAATTACTATTTATTAATATAATGAATTTTGATGTGGACATTATTTACAGTTTTTGCCAGTTTTTGAACAGTCAACATGTAAATTAATGCTTCTTTCTGTGATTTCACAAGATATTAAATGTAATTTAACAAAACATCAAAAAATCTGCAAAATATCAGTAAATTTACTAAAGAAAACTACTGGTTAAAACAAAAGTAAAAAAAGTTTTAAAAAAAGGAAGTGTATGAGCTACTGGGAACTGTAGGAAGTGCTGACTTCCTACAATTTGGTCTCTGTAATGACTTTAATATCCAAACCGAACAAACCAGAAGTCTTGGTCCTCCTCCTCTAGTCGTAGTAACTGCAGTGGTTGTCAGACTGTCAGCTGACCGTCTAAAGGGAGTCCTGACAGAGACAGAAAGTGAACTTTGAATGGGGTTAGTACACGCCCTTCACTTACTGCCCGGTCACAACGCCTTGTGAACACAGCTCAGTAGCACTTGAGAGCACCATGTCATGCTTACGAAGAGAGCCTGAACTCAGCAAATCTCAGGAATTACTCCGCGATGCCAGCCGCAAGAAGACGATACAAAAGAATGTGAAGCTCCTAGGTAGGCGGCACTGCACTTATTTGAACAAAATCTTGAAGCTGAGGGACCCAGAGTTGTGCAGGGTCAGACAGGCGTGGGTCTCAACTTGTGTATTGCTGTCAAATGGCACGATGAAGGGCTTTTAATCACTCTGCCTTCATTTCTTGCTTGACTTTGAGCTTTTCATGCATGTTTCTGATGAGATACATGTGGGTTTAAGAGGAGGGAATAGAGCAAAGTTGCAGGTTTGAATTATCTGACATATGTGCCGTGCAAAATGGATTCCAGCCGTGTCGTTTTGTGGAAAGTCATGAGTGCTCACGGAGTTGGATTTTTCTCTACGTTCTGTTTTCTCAGGTTTGGAGGGAGATTCGGACCTCCAGTTCCTCCTGCAGGGGGGAGACCTCCTGAAAGTCCGCTCCTCATCATGGAAGAAGACTCGATTCTTCAGACTGCAGGAAGACTGCAAGACCATGTGGCGCGAATCCAAGAAAACCTTCAAGTCAAAGCAAACCTGTGAGTGCCATCCCAGCACCCCCCCCCCCCCTGAATGTGTGTGAGAAAAGCACAAAGTCACACACACACACACACACCTGTCTGGTCAAATTTTCTTTACTTTTTAGTTCTTATTAATTAGCAACATCGAACACATTTGTGCCTCCATTGCTGACACACCTATGATATCGTGTTTGATATCTTTTCTCAGGACAGACAGATCCTTCTCTTCATGGATTATAAAAGTGATGGTGGAGCTGTAAAAGATTATATCTGTCTGAAGGTCCTTTTGTGTAATCATACGCAGCTGCCTGTGATAGCAGTGATATGTTTTGTGGGTGTGTCTGTCATGATAGTGATTATTTTATAGTGGGATTACCATCCATAAAGTGTTCTCATGCAGTTACAGGCTGATAACTGCAGTACGGTGACGTATTTGCTAACACACCCCTTAACCTGCATCCAGCATCCTAATGGTGACTTCAGACTCAATAACAGGAAGTGGAAGCAGCAGGTTGTGTGTACCAAGCAGTGATGCCTGAAGATAGCAGACACGTAAAGCAGAACTTTACATTTGTAGGTAGAATACTGCTCGTAATGTCCATTAGTAATGTGATGTATAACTTACACGGCGTTGTTCCTGTCCTCAGTTTCACTTGACGAGATCGCAGAGGTGTTGATGGGCCGACAGTCAGAGGGTTTGAAGAAGAACACGGAGGAGCAGGTGGAGAGTCGCTGCTTCTCCATCATGTTCAAAGGCCGCCGCAAGAACCTGGACCTCATCGCCAGCTCAGAGGAGGAGGCCAAGCAGTGGGTGAAAAGTCTGCAGAAAGTGGTCTCCAACATCAACAACCTCAACCGCCAGCAGACCACAGAGCAGTATCCTTACATATGACAGTGACGTCTACCGTAAGTAAATACGATGAGTCACAACCATTCATTCTACATCATTATAAATGCTCCTTACATTATGAACTTCACAGCTGGATCTTCAGCTGCCTGAGGAAAGCAGACAAGAACAAGGACGATAAGTTGAGTGAGTCAGAGGTCAAGAACTTCCTGCGTCTGATCAACATCGAAGTGGATGATGACTATGCAGAAATGCTGTTCAAGGTGATGCCATCAGAGCTTCCCAATGGCTCCTAATAAGAAATGTAGAAGGATGACTGATACAATGATTCAAGTTTCACATTTTTTAAAAGAAAAAAAAGTTTAAAGAATTGTCACTGAAGCTGTGGTGATTTATTGTTATAAGAAAGCTTCTAGAGGAATTGGTGTTTATGTGATGTTGGATTGAAATGATGATTTCCCATTTGGGTATACCTCATAGGCAAAAATTCCAGAAAAAAGCAATAACTGACAAAAACATCTGTGCATGAAAGTCAATATTTCGTGCTGTTTTGTTTCATACATGGGCAGGTTTTGGTAGTTTACATATAAAGATACCTTCATGATTCGAACTGTGTTGTGGTTTTTAGCATGGAATTAACCTTCATGTTACATCCTCACATTACAGAAATGTGACAAATCCAAAAGCGGATACCTGGCAGGAGAAGAGATCGAACATTTCTACGACCTGTTGACCCATCGGGAGGAAATTGACGTGATCTACGGGGAGTACGCTAAAACCACCGGCTTCATGAGTCCTCAAAACCTGGTGGACTTCCTGATGAAAGAGCAGAGAATGAAAGCTACGCTGGCTGATGCACACAAAATCATCGAGAAGTACGAGCCAGATGAACATGGTTAGTACCTCTTACTGAAGTCTTTGCTCCTTAGTCGGGTGGTGCTGTTCTTAGTCCTTTTCTTTTAAACATTTTAGATTTTTAGTGTTTCAGAATGACCCATCATCTGCTTTGTCTCTTTGCTGTCAGCCAAGGAGAAGAAGCTCCTGTCCAAAGACGGCTTCCTCATGTATTTGCATCATCCAGAGGCCATGATTCTGAATCCAGAGCACAGTGAGGTTTACCAGGACATGAGCCAGCCCCTCAACCACTACTTCATCTCCTCCTCGCACAACACCTACCTCATGGAGGATCAGCTCAAAGGGCCCAGCAGCACAGAGGCTTACGTCAGGTGACGGTTCTCATCCAGCCTTCAGGAATTTCTCCTTGAATTGTTTCAGTTGTTGCAGCTGTGACACACTGATAAAATCTCTGCAGTCTGCAGATATTTATCTAGTTTTTGGTCTTCGGTTATTTCTCTGCCCCAGTCGTAGGAGGCTGGAGAATTTAGAAAAGGGCATGTTTTTTCAAAGTGTGCAAACCTCTGCATCACCAAAACCAGAAGACAAAAGCATAAAGTGGTGATGTAGAAATCAGCATGCTGGGAGACATGGAAGTACTTCTAATTACTGTAATTAGAGCTGTAGCAATTAAGCGACAAGTTGTCAACTATTTTGATAACTGATTAATTGGCTTGGGTCATTTTTTACAAGTAAAAGTTAAAATTCTCTTATTCCAGCATTTAAACATTGAACATTTTAAGATTTTGTCACTTATTAATGACGGTAAACTGAATATTATTGTCATCTTGGGCTTGAGGAAGCACTGCTCGACATTTTTTAACCATTTTCTAATGTTTTATAGATCAAGCAACTCATCAGTTATTCAAGAAGATAACTGAAGAATTATTGAATAGCCATTAGTTGCAGCCTTATTTGTACAGGAAGGACACATGCATTACACTGTAATGCAGTTGAATAGAAAGTAAAACAGAGTTTAAGCCAAGTCTGTGGGAAAAGTTTGGGGAACAATATTGCTACACTTTCTTGTTAAGGTAAGATCATCAATGAGTGGGTTTTATATTGTTTACACTGATTCAATGTCCAGTAATCTGTCAAGTCTTGATGCACTGAGGCAAACTGATCACATGAGCTTGATGTTTACCGAAACAGATTGAATTGTATCATAACTATCTTTACCTCAGTGCCTACAGTTTTATGCCTCAGGCCTTTCTGGCTGCTGTCTGTTAGTTCAAATGAGTTCAGTCACTAATGCTGGTTGTGACTCTCAGGGCTCTGCTGAAAGGCTGCCGCTGTGTGGAGCTGGACTGCTGGGACGGATCAGAAGGCGAGCCGTTGATCTACCACGGCTACACGCTCACCTCCAAGATTCTCTTCAAAGATGTGATCGAAGCCATCAAGGAATACGCATTTAAGGTGTGTTCAGCAGCAGAACATCCACTAATATGTAGCATAACGTTGAACAGCTTTCAGTAACCGTCTCCTGCATGTTTTCCTTTGCTGTCCTCAGACATCCGACTACCCAGTCATCCTCTCCTTGGAGAACCACTGCTGTGTGGAGCAGCAGGCAGTCATGGCCCATCACATGAGCTCCATCCTGGGCAGCGCACTCGTCACCTCTCCCCTGGGCGACGGCATGCCCACAAACTTCCCATCTCCTGAGGTTGGTATCCACCCAGCTGGTTCCATCAGCAAGCTTAAAAAGACATCAGTCCTACAGCGTTGTGTTTATTCATCTACCTCCAGGAGCTGAAGGGGAAGTTCCTGATTAAAGGGAAGCGACTAAACAAACTGGAGGCCTGCTTTGCTTCTGAGACGGCAGCAGGCGAAGACACAGACGTGACAGAGGAGGAGGAGTCCAATGATGAAGATGAGGCTGAGGCTGAGCAAAAAGAGAAGAAAAAGGTACGTGAGACAATGCGAAAGAATCAGTTAATTCACACTTTGGCAGGCATGTCATTTTTATTCACCTTTGCATTCGATTTAACATGTAAAAGAAAAAGCTGAAACTGGCCAAAGAGCTGTCCGACATGGTGATCTACTGTAAGAGCGTCCACTTCCACGGCTTCGACGACGCCAGAAAAAACCTGAGCTTCTACGAGATGTCGTCCTTCAAAGAGGCTAAGGCCGTGACGTTGGCAGAAGAGTCAGGTGAGAAGTTCTTACAGTGTCTGTATAAATGAGGCATAACATTCAAAGTTTACTTGTATAGCTCTTTACAACAGCCCAAAGAGTGACCAAAGTGTTTCATAGTGAAAAACAAGAGAATAACTTAAAACAATACAGTAGCTTAAAACAGGACAAACAATCACACTCGCACTCACACCTACGGGCAAATATAGAAAAATCAATTAACCTCAGCACATTTTTGAACTGTAGGAGGAAGCCAGAGTACCCGAAGAGAACTGTGCAGCCCGTAAAATATGCAATAAAATAATAAAATACACAGCAATAAAGCAGCACTAAAATATACCTTCAAAAGAAATGAAAGCAGTAAAATGCCACCATGCCGCTAGGTATGAAAGGCCATATTAAACGGGAAGGTTTTGAGTTATGATTTAAAAAGACCAAGGTCAGTGATGGTGCCCATGTCGGTGGGGGAGCTTCTTCCAGAGCATACAGAGAACGCCCGGTCACCCCAATGTTTGTATTTAGATCTAGGTACTCCAAGCAGCTGCTAATTGGATGACCTCAGAGCTCTTTTCTGGTCCTTTAAAGTTAAAGATAATGTATAAATTATGTATGTGCAGGTGCACAATCAATAACTCGTCCTATGTTTTTTTGCAGCGAACGCCTACGTGCACCACAATGTGGAAAAACTGAGCCGCATCTATCCAGCAGGCAAAAGGACCGACTCCTCAAACTACAACCCAGTGCCCCTGTGGAATGCCGGCTGTCAAATTGGTACATAAGGAGGAACCAGTATATGATATAGTAATCATTAAATGCATCTGATGTCTAACTAACAGACACAGATGCTTGTTTTTACTTCATCACATTCCCTGCATTGATTCCTTTTCAGTGGCCTTAAACTTCCAGACGACCTGCAACGACATGGATGTGAATCAGGGCAGATTCCTGGTTAACGGGAAGAGCGGCTACATCCTGAAACCGGCCTTCATGAGGGACGTAACCACGGAGTTTGACCCCATCACCCTGACTCGAGGAGACTGGCTGAAGCACAAGACGTTACATATCATGGTGAGGTTTTCACTGGAAAGACAAACAGGGAGGGGATTATTCCCAAGTGTTTGATGTAGAGTCTCACTGAAAGTCATGATCCGTCTTCATCTGTCACCAGGTCATATCGGGCCAGCAGCTCCCCAAAGTGAACAAGAAGAAATCCTCCATAGTGGATCCGCTGGTTAAAGTGGAAGTCCACGGAGTGCCGGCGGATGTTGCTGAGAAAGAGACCCGTCCTGTTGATAACAACGGTACCTTTTGTTTCAACACTGTGTGTCACTTTTGTACTTCTAGAAGGGGTCTTCTAATTGCCTTTAGGTTATCAGCCAAACATAGACAATGCAGCATAATTATTTTATTATCAGAGCTACAGAGAACTTTCCATTTGTCTAAAATCTAAATAGATATCAATTGGCTTAACTTCAGACAGGCGCACTATGAAGCAAGTTTGACATAGCCATTCTTTCTTTGCATTAGTCGGCTAAACGAATCTAAAATCTCAGTTAGAGATAATAGGTGGTTACCAACTTTGACCCAGATTTTCATTATTACTCTGTGCATGCTCACATTTAAAAAAAAAAAAAAAGGCAGTTTATACTTCAAACTTTATCACAAAATGAACCAGTTGCTGCCTACTTCAGTCAAGAAGAACATGTTATACCATAACTAACCCAAAAATTTACTCAGGCAAGAAGCACTTTTGCTACAAATAAGGTAAGAGAAGAATGCTGACAGAAAACTGTTAGCTATTAACTGTTACCTGCCGTTAATTATTAGTTAACTTGGTAGCAAAATGGGACCAACTACAAAAACATATTTGTGTATTTTCTGCATGGCTGTAGGTTCCCATGGCAACAAGACACATGCAGTTTGACAGTGTCATGACTAATGTACATGGAAGTGGTTAACAGATGTAGCATATTTCCACAGCTGAGAATCTGTATCACATCATAGAGAATCATCACGAGAAGAATTGTCAGAAACAGCTTTGACAGGTCATTTAACCATTAAACTGTGAACCAGACCGGGTCAGCAGTGCAGCATCAGTTACCATGGTGATCTGGCGGGTTTAGAGACCACCGGCTTTAGGCTCAACATATCCTCGAAATCTCACTACATAGTACACCACCCTGGATCAAACACTGCAAATGAGTGCAGAATGATTTGACATGTCTTACTTTAACATGTAAAACCCACAGGTGTCGAGTGTAAATTGCCCTCTTGCAGTAATTCCAATGCATGCCGGGAAAAGTGAGATGAAGATCAGACAGGTTTAAAAACCACTAAATCACTCCTGGAATGTGTTTAACATCAGAAATTAAAGGTCCCATATGGTGAACAGAAGATCAAATGGATTCCTTTTATTTTTCATGTTACCAAAACAATCAGAAAATCTTTACAGTTAGAGCCTAGTGCGGCTAATGTGGCTAATGGTAACGACACGTACAAGTCAGAGCTCTGCGGAAACTGTAAAGCTGAGGGACATTCAGAGGTGGTGGAAGCTCACAGACCAAAGTGAAACCAATAAGCAAGGACTTGTTTCACTACAACCTAAACTCAGCTGGTGTTTACATTTGTTTCCTTCTCTCCTGTGCTCTGTGCACTTTATTTTAACACAGTGGAATTCCCTATAAAGCTGTTATCATTTACACGTTTCCTGTTTCTGTTGTCAGATGACGTTATGTGAAAGTGTGACTAAAATGCAGCCTTAGAAGACAACATGATTACCAGTAGTCACTTCAGAGCCCCTAAACCACAGATTTTATCACCATATGCATGAGTTAAAAACTGTGTCTGGGTTTTAAATTTTGTGATATTTCCATGTAAAATGACCACTCAGAGAGAAAGTTAGAAGCAATAGAAAGTCCTGGTCCCACGCATTCATTCATTGATTCAATGATTTGGTTCAAACACAGATGCAGAGAGAGTTTTCTTCCTGAAGTGTGCATGAAAGGCAGCATCTCAACTGCATTTAGAGCTACAGACACTGAAACAGCCCGATTAATACACGTTTAAAACCAGGAGTTATACAGTTATAGCTAAATGAACCGTTGTGCAGTATTTTGAGCTTCAGATTTAAAAAGACACATTCTGGTGACATGTAAGATTTAAATTAATCTGTTGAAACAGGGTACAATGTGGGACCTTCAATGACGCTTAATACTGGCGATACATGAAGCCACTGACACCATGTTTCTACTTTTCTGTTTCAGGTTTCAACCCTGAGTGGAACGAGAACTTCCAGTTTGACGTCTATGTGCCAGAGCTTGCGCTCGTCCGCTTTGTGGTTGAAGACCACGACTCCACGTCTGATAATGAGTTTGTTGGACAGTACACGATTCCCTTCGCCAGCTTACAATTGGGTGAGTTCGTCAGCTGGCCGTGGATATTTGCTGAATTTGTCACTGCAGCCCAATGATGTAAAAACCACTGATAGTCCTTTATTGTCACACTTTATAAATGAACAGACAGGAACTTTCTCTTCTCTGGTGCTGCATAGAGAACTCAATTCACACGCTGCACAAAGAGTTCTTCGTTTTCTCCCTTTTCTGATGACTGACTGCCACCGCTTTGTGTTCCCACGCAGGATACAGACACGTTCCTCTGCTCAATAAGAACGGAGACCTGCTGCCCTCAGCTGGGCTCTTTGTACACGTCATGATCATGGATGCTGAGTAAGACGTCGTCACCGACTGCATGTTCCTCTGCAGGTCCTCTTTTACGCGGCCATGTTTTAGCTGTTTTTATTTTGCTTCATAGTTTTAGTTCATGATTAACTTATTGGCTTAATGTCAGTAGTTTGAAAAGCTACTCTAAAAGTCAGCCCACACTCTTCTCATCTAGAGATTAATTAAATTCAGAGGTGGGTTCATGCATGCAAACACTGTACATAGACTCTCTAAGTTTGCTCCATATCAATCACATTACAGGGACATTATACAAACTGTCTAAACCGATTTGTTGCATATAAGTTCATCATGTTCAGTTTGAAATGGCATTAATTTTTACATTTTATTTTTTAAGAGAGCTTCTCTCCTTAATTCCTAGTCAGTTTAATGTATTGTCTGTTTAAATCTTTTATTCAAATGACCATTTTATGAAATTCAGAGAAACATAAGCCAATATAGAAACTATATGCTTTTCCATAAATAATTTTAGACATCACGCATGATTTTTTTCCCCATGTAACAACATCTTTACCTTTTTGTAAATCAAGATAAAGACAATAAGTGTTAAACACAAACACCTGTCTCAGCCTTTTTGTCTGCACTTTGGATAAATATTGCATCTGTTGTCATGTTTGAACATTATCGAAATTTAGCAGAAAATCTGATGTGTGAACTGGAGAGCCACACAAACACCCCTAATGTCAGCACTCCTCTAGAAGCCTCGCGCCACAAATTTATGGATGTGAATGTCTCTTTTGAATAGATGAGTCAAAACAGACATAATTTAAAGCGACATCAAATTATCAACATGCAAGAACACAAATGCAACATCCAACACACAATGGAGTAAAAACTAGTGAGGGTTAGTTGTTTAGAATCCATGAGATTCATACAGCTGGATGCAGACATGCCGCCTATGTACATGAGCAAAGAAGCAGAGCCTGGTGGTGCTGAATCCACATGTTTGCTGCTTTCTCTTATAAGCTGCTGCTGCACAAAACCATCCAATACAAAAATGTGCAAAAAAATTCTCTGAATTTACCCTAAACTCAGAAAATGTGCAGGTATTCAAAAGGCTTTTGATTATGAATGCTCTTTGTTGCTGGTTAGCTGGAATAGTGTTGTGTGGATCAATCTAAGGAACTTTACCATTTACAGAGCCAGGGCCATGTGTTTTTGTGTATTTTCCCCCTTAAGCTCAGTTTAATTTAACATAATTCATATTTACAGACTTGTGAGTTGACTAGTGGGTGTAAGAGCAACTGTGTATATATAAGCAGTGGATTTGACACATCAGCAAAGTCACAGATGTTCTATTTATTCTGTTCATCTGATTGGTTCCTGATTGTTAGGTAGACCACATGCACATTTTTTTCTCATGGTACACACTGAACAGACAACCAGCAGACTGTAAATGGATGAGAAAAAAAAAAACTATTGGCTTCAAATTGCTTACTCTACCTTTAATAACACATCTGTTCCTCCCTTTTGTCATAAAAGCTCAATAATAGGCCGCAGTGCCTCCAGGTGGAAAACCAAACACCGTAATGAATCGCTCTTTTGTACACAAGAAGGAAACCTGTTGGGGGCTGAACCACTTCGACCTTTCCACTGAATAGCATCATTACCTCATGAGGTCAGAGTGGACACACCTCGGGTACACAGAGCAGCATTCAAAAGAAGGTCAAGGAGGTGATGCACATACATGCAGGACTCTGAGCTGACTGTTGAAAGGCTTTAAACTAACTTCATTCATGTTTTAGGAACTTCCACAAACAACAGACCACATGATGACTTGTAATGAAAGAGGTCACTTTACTACAGATAATTATCACCTTCTCCACAGTCCTCCTCAGCTCTACAGAGCTGGATTTTATGGCCCTAATTGCTGCTTCTGGTTTTACCTGACTGATCTTATAAAGTAGCTTTTAGCTGCAGCAGTGGACAGATGTAAGCTTACGCCAAAGCACCAACTGTTAACATAGTGAACCGTTAAAGAGATGCATTTCATGAGGTTTATTGGTGGAAAGTAACTAAAAACATTAACTCAAGTACTGTGCTTGAGTACACTTTGAAGGCATTGGTTATATCCATTTTACGCTACTTAATACTTCCAATGATCTACATTTTAGAGGCAAATTTTGGACTTTCTGCTCTACTACATTTCTCTTGACAGCTTTAGTTACTTTTAAGTCGAAGATTTCACACAATGGATAATATTGCAAGCTTCTAAAATAGATCAAATTAAGCATTTTAAAAGTGCTTTCCAAACGTTTTTTTTTATTTTTTTTATAAAGAATGGTGTAGCTGAAGTCACATTTCAGATGACTGTTAGTTGTTCACAGCTCCACCAGACAGTGATTTTCCCCTTTAAACTTCTCACATGAACATTCAAATCATCCAATATCTCATAAAACTCAAAATGTAAACCAGATCAGTGTATCAGCACTTTTTCTTCCATTAATCATGTCATGTCCCCCCATATTTATCTGTCTCTGTACATAAAATGTATATAAAGGAGTTCAAACTAGCTCCACCTGCAGCAGCTACGACAGTAACATGCAGCTGACACACTGATGCTTCACTATTAGTAATCTAACGATGCTATACATATAACACTATATCATTCAGAGGGACCAAAACAGGACTTTTAGTTTAATACTTTTACTTTTCATGCAACACTTTTGGCTGTCTTAGAGTATATTTACCTTGCTGTATTGGTACTTTTACTGAAGTAGAGGATCTGAATACTGAATCCTTCACTAGTTACTTGGACATGAGTGAACATTTTAGCTCCAAAAACAAGAAGGCAGTTGAAGCGTATGAATGTTTACCTCAGCAGCACTAATACAGTAATCCAAACATGGGCGTAACCACAACACACAACTCAACAGCTTAACAACCGTAATCTAATTTTATAGTAATTCAATACGAGCTAATAGCAGAAAATCTAATCAGCTCTAACTATTTTTATCTAGTCTAACAACTATGGTTAGAATATACCATTTTAGAACATGTTTTCATTTCTGAAAACCAGCTTCTTCCTCTTAAAACCAGTGGGGTTTTTTTTATTTTAGTGTCATCCTGTGGGTCAAAATTGACACGTAAAGTTTGAAAATGTGGAAAAAAATATATTTTCACAGTGAAAACTTGCACATTTTCGGGGAAATTTTTGAGCATGTTTTAATGGAAAAAAAAATATTACAAAATGTTTAAGAACATTCACCAAAAAAATCCACCAAAATCCAGCGAAATTCGCTGGATTTTGGTGGATTTTTTGGTGAATGTTCTTAAAAGAAAATAGAAGTTCTACTGATATATATGTAATCACTTTAGATATTTTAAAGATTTTTTTTGGAAGATTTTTACTCATTTTTTGAAAATATTTACAAGAATTTTCTTGCCAAATTTGGGGGATTTTTTTTTAAAGTAAACTTTTAAGGAATTATTCACATTTTCTTCCTGAAGGTTTTGCAAATTTTCAGAAATTTGGGGAATTTTTTTTTTGCTGATTTTTTTCAGACAAGGAAACAATACTTTGTGGTGCCCGTAAATGAGGACAACAGGAGGGTTAAATGGACATAAATTCTCTCGTAAACCAGCTGAGTTGCCGCTGGACTGCTGACAGAAAACAAGCGACATTTCTCGATAAAAGTGTGCTTTATTGTGACAAGTCTAGAAGGAAATGAATGCCAAAAATAAATCAAATTGACTGTAAAGTTCTCTGAATAAAACACAGCAACACTCTGTCATTACTTGTGGTGTTAACAGATTGAATCAGGTCGATAGAACAACAGAATCCTCAGTCACAGCGGTCTAAAAGGATGATCTTTGGCATCAGTTCATGAGCCATGCCAGATGTTTCGAGAAAGCAGACATGACAAAATAGTTCTGATGAAGCCTTTTTATTAAGGAAAGCAAAAGAAAAAAACTGATGCTCAGGATGACACCACGCTGCCAACACTCAAAGTAAGCCAACAAGAACCAACAAGTGTTTATTAAAAAAAAAAAAAAAAAAAAGAAGTGAAGAACCTGACCCCCTGAAAAAAGCACAGTGACTTAAACTGAAGTGTTTTCAGAACTTTGGTGTTAAACTGAATACAAAATGATCAACATGTGATTGTGAGTGAGGTGGTACACAAAGGAGAAACACGAACGAGACGTCTGTGCGAAACACACTCGAAACCTGACTGAGATTTCTTACCAGCGGCAAGAGAGAAGGACTTTATGGATCTGAAAGAAAAGAAAAAGGGGGGGGGACAAAAAGCTGGATATAATGGGTAAATATGCAACTTTTCAAACCAAATACTGACAAAATGTAGGTAGAAAAATATCACAATGATACAAAGAACATTTTCAGAGAAAGGTTTTTCATCGAGAGGTTGAGAAGAGTCGCTTCTTATAAAAGGACATTGCACTGAAACCACCGTCGTGTGCTGAACACTCACTACCAACAGAAATGCTTATGTAAAAGACAGATCATTTTCAATACGCCAGAAGGAGCAGCAGCAGCCTTTCAACAAGAACAAAAAAGCAACAAAAACTGGTTGGAAATTATGAAGTAGTGTAGGTGTTTCAAATGCAACACCGTGACCCATAAACCAAGCAATAAAATAAGGTTTGTTGAATCCCTAGATGGCACCGCTGAGCTTCGTTTGATTGTTTCACCCACCTGAGCCACATACGGTCTACATATATGGCCGAGCTGTTTTCACACTCCAGAGGAAAATGCTAAAGAGACAACGCTCAAACACGTAGATGCAACCGTGGAATTAATGAAGAAACATTGCTTTGTGCCTCCGCAGGCAGTAAGGCATCAATGCCACGATGAGGTTCTTCACAGTCCGTTTGCAGTGGCCCGGTAGTGTCGGATTCAGAGCTGGACCCCAACATTTGGAGGACTGAGCGCCCATCTGCGGGCTTGGAAGGCGTCCGCTTTACTTCCCTCTACAACAAAACCTGTCAACGTAGTTAACTACACAACGTCGCTTGGCTGCCGACCGAGCAACATTCAAGTTGTTTCAGCGCTTAAAAATGAATTTGATTCGAAAAGATTAAACTATACACGTCCAGATTTTGGATCAAATGATGTGAAAATGAATATTTGGATGTTTTTTTAATTAACACTGAATGCAATTGTGATAACCAGACCAGCCTCACTGTTAACAAACCTCCACTGGCCAGCTTTGTCAAGTGCTCCACACACTCAAACCAAACGGTTGGGATGGAAGCTCCCCTCCCTCCCTTCCCAAAAAGGTTATTGCCATGGTAGCTGATGTTGCAGCATTCAGTTTGCTGGGCTCCTCTCAAACGTAGGCACTGAGGTGAACAGCAGTTTGAAAAGTAAAGAGTCTGTGAAGAAAAAAAAAACACTCTCCACCTGTTTAAATCAGAAGGAGAGCGGCTCCATTTCAACACTGTTCAAACTCCATCCAACACTAAAGTCTACTCCCTAAAGACATCATGAAAAAATAAAAACATGGCACTCAATCCTATTTGCTGTAAGATCCCAGACCATTTGAAACAACAAAAGGACACCTTTTGCCAATTTTGGAGAAAGATCATCCCCAAAGGGTGAAGCTGCACCAATTATGTGCCAAAAATAATTAAAAGAAGAAAAAAAAAAACTGGGCTAAAAGCGTCCCATCCAATGACAGACGAGGATCTGTGGACATTAAAAACATAGAATAAAACAAGAATAAAGCCTAGAATGCTATACTTAGTACTAAAGGTTTAACAGTTGTAGCTCAACCCCGGTAAGATATGAAGCCTGTTAAAAAATAATTTCCTTATTTGGCAAATAATAAAATGAGATAAAATGGGGACAGACAGAGAAAAAAAATAAATGGCACAGTTTTATCAGAGCTTTCAGATCAAATTATCAAACACAGAAAAAACTACTGTACTCGCAGGTGGGGCGTGAAGTTCACAACTGCAAACATACTCCTTAGCCTAAAACAAATGAACTATTTCTACGTATAATGAAAGCAGAAAGAAACAAAGTCACATCTATATAATGGCACAAGCATACTGAGAAAATAAAGAATACTATGAGTCAATTGCCCAGCGTTTGATGGTCAAAGAAAGTGGAGTAAAACTTTTATATAAAGATACTTCTGTGTCCACTTTAAAGCATACTGTGTGAAAAGACTGAAGTACTCTGGAAATATGCCACGTACAAAATATTTCCCCATATAAACAACATTCACACAAGGCACTTCATTCAGTAAGAAAAGAGAATCACAGTCCTTTCTACGACCAGAAACTGCCTGCATAGCAACAATATGAGGACAAAATCTTTGTGTTGTACCACAAAACAAGTCTCAGACAAAGAGATGCTCCCATTTTTTTCTTTTTTTTGGTTTTAAAATAAGCACTTCACCCAATAGTAAAACTTTCTTGATTTGAAAATAAAGACCAGAGTTCGTTCCTCTTAATATTTTGCCCCGATACTATCAGCTTAGGACGCTCTGTGCATTTTCTGGTGTGGGTTTTTTGTGAGACACAGTGCTCCTGGGATATTTAAATATTGTCGTATGTTGATGGCACTCAGAAGGCAGCCGGTCACCAGGAGATGAGATCAGAGACATGAAGGTTTCCACAGTGACACTCCAGGGGCCTCTCGGGGCGCAGTGTGGGAGGATCTGCCTGAGTCTGAGAGATGTGGCTGTAGAAAGGGGCAGAGATCGGCAGACGGGAGGATGGAGAGCAACAGGCGGCGCCGCGCTGTGTCCTGCTACCTGCTTCTCAGATTCTGCAGGACTCCGTAAACCTCTTCTTCTTTGCTGAGTCCCTCAAAGAAAGGCAGCAGGTCCAGGAGTTCTGTGTCATTCATGTCGTCAAACCAGGACTGAACTGGACCTGTGGAGACGAGAGAACCGCCGACAGTCACCAACGAGGCAGACGTTCAACACCAGACTTGGCAGTGACTTGAGAACAATAGTTATCAAAAAAAAGGGACCTTAAAGAAAGAAATGCATGTTAAAAAAAAAGCCAGCCATGGATTCAGACATATATGGAGCCACAAAATGAAAACTTTTTTTTTGGCCAAATCAGATAGAAGTTATCTAAATGTAACTGACTGAATATTTTCTGTGACAAATACATATGTCGTAATAATAATTCTATTTATATAGCACCTTTAAGAAGAACATTTGAAGTGGTTTGACAGTTAACCCTTTAAGCTTCAGTCAATTCCAGCCGTTTTCAGTACAAAAAAATCGCTAATATTCTATTTTTAAATAAAAAAAATTACGAAAAATACAGGGAATATTGGACGGGTATCGCGAGGTGCATTTCCTTGAAAATGACCGATTCTGGGATTTTATACTGACTTCAGGACATGTTTTGGATAAAATAGTTTACTGGCTTGTGTCATCTGGATGTAAAAGGTTGGATTATGGCCGTTTTTTATGGAATCTTTTTTTTTGTGTGTAATAATAAACCCGGAAATGTGAGTCGCGCTGTGTGCGTTGAAGCCGTGTATAGAGAACGGATGGATGAATATTTGTTTTTGTCGGACAAATGTGTTTTTCTCACCCGCTGTGGTAATCGCATCTGAAAGTGGTTTATACCGGCGGATTCATGAGAATCTAAGCTTTCCATCGGCGTATAGTGTTTGTATAATTGTGTTTGCAGCCGTCGGACATTCCTGAAATTCCTATGCAAATTAGTAGGTGTACCGCCGGCGGTACACTGAAGCTTAAAGGGTTAAAACATGCAACACAGAGACAATCAAACAAGACATAGGAGACAAGTCAGAGCAGTTAATTAAAAAAATAGTAAAAATGACAATAAATTAAATGAATAATTAGCTTGATTAGCAATCATAACAACAAAAGAACTAGGCAGTTTAAAAATTAAAGAATAAGACTGAAGGTTAACATTAGAAATTAAAGTAAAAGAAGTCAGAGAATTTAAAAATTAGAGATAACATCACACTAAAGAACCATGCGGCTAGAAGTAAAATAAAACAAAAGAACATCTAAAATAAACAGAACAGTCAGATGAGTAAATTGTCTCATCTGTGTTGTATTTTCTGTAGTATCAATTAATAAAAAAAAGAGCTGAGAGCAAATCATAAAAATACGATTTGTCATTTTCTGCATCACCGACTGAACTCAGACAGTTCATCTGCTCTAACTGCACAGCTTAGTTCAATGGTTTTACTAACGTACAGCTCAACACGTGTGCAGATTTAACAAACGCCTTCAGCTGAGAACATGCATCATAACAAGACAGCACACAGTGGCAGCTTGGGAAAATCCAATGTCAAAGAGATGTAGTTCTGATTGTGTTTGAAGAACTTACAGCATTTTCTGGATGGAAAATATAAGAAGCGGGTGAATTGTCCACAATGATAACGTTGCTGAGCTCTCGCCCCAGCCGGCTGAGGTCTTTCACGTAGTTCCCTCTGTGAAAGACGCACGATTCTCTGAAGAGTCGCGCTCGAAACACACCCCACTGGTCCAGCAGGTCTGCCACGGGGTCTGCATACTGTTAGAGCCAAACAAACAGAGAAATGTTTACCTGCTGTAAAAAATAATAAATGTTTCCACAGCATCAGCAATTTGACCGTTGCATGTTGTCTAGGCAAAAAGAAACACATTTTTCTGCTCACATGCTTCAACTACAAACAGAACAACTTGCAAAAACTAAATGCTACACTATTATTCCAAAGGGAGGCAAAGCATCTTGTCGGTCATCGCTAGGAACAATGACGCGTCAGGAAATACTACACTATGACACAACTAAGCACCACCAACTCCGACCTTTGGCTCAGCGTAGGAATATCTGATGCTACAACAGTACTGGTCACATGACATGGCTGTTTCTGGGTCTCATTCATGAAACTTACCCATGCATTACTGGCTAAGATACAAATGAGACAGATGGAAAACGAAGCAGAGCAAGTGTGAAAAACCAGAAAGCAAGAGCAGCTGAAAGTTAATGAATAATCAGTGCTGTTCATGGTTCCACACGTGTCACTTTGTTTGTAACCAAAACACGTGTCAGAGCAGAAAGCATGTCCACGTGGAAACACACCTTGGCAAGGCTTGCTGTGAAGAGCACACATTCAAACAGCTCTCCCATCTTTTGAAGAAACTCATCCACATGGGGTCTTTTCAGCACATACACCTGCAAGACAGAGGACAGACTTTAGGTTTAAAAATGGAGAAAAAAAAACGTATTCTAACGGGAGTGTCAGCCAAACACTGTTAGCACAACATCAGTGAGGAGGATGATCAACTTCCACAATCGTTTACAGCTCAACAAGACTGTATGATGACACATTTCACAAAATTGCAACAAAAGAATCCCTGATAGTCATTTCTTGCATTATTAAACATCTTCGGCTTGTTGACACCGTCTCACTCACAGTTCAGATATCCCTCTCCATTCGTCCAGTGGCTGCCATCCAGTGCAAGTAATCATGAATAGGCCAACCAGGATACACACAGCCTATCCTGGATTACTTGAACTGGATAACAGTCATTCTCTTCAGGATCTTCTTATAGGAACATGACGGAATCCCCCCCCTAACAAAAATGGTTTACTTCACTATGTATGTACAATACCTGATGAACGGTACCATCAATCTCCACCGGCACAATGAAATCAGCATTGCTGATGGGCTGTGAGAAAAAACAAAAAACATACAGTGGTGTCACTTAAAGTGCTGCAGTAGTACCTCGGCTGAACAGCAGAGGTCACGCTAGTAAAACCAAAACTCTATTCGTAGACTGTCAAATCTACAGGAAGAAGAAACTAATGCATCTCTTTATTTTTTTGCCCAAACAGCCCCTCCTGGTTTCCCTCCTTCTGTAGCCTCTGGACTAATTTAACACAACACACAATGAATGTTCTTCTTCAGACAGAACTGGACCAACAGAGGTCAAGTTGAGGTTAAAACAGGGGAAAGAAACAGGAGCAGAATCAGCTCCAGACACAAGATATTCTTATATCTGCTGCACTTCAGAAAACTTATACACATGATAATGTTTGTTACAGCTAAAGAAGACGCTGCACTAACAGCAGCTGGTGGCCATCATCAGCCTCGTACTCTGCCTTTCCGATTACAATCCAGCACTTGTTGTAAAGGTACAATCAGTCCTGTAATATTGCTCTTGTTTTTACTACAGCACATCTTCCACCACCTGCTCCTTTCGTTGCTTTGTTTACACAGTGATCTAATGGATTCAACATAGCTCTGCCTTCCTGCACACTACTGGCTCAGCTTTGGATTTTAAAAGGTAAAGATAATTATAGAGTATTTTTTACTCTCACTACAAGGCTTACTGTAGTTTACAGTGATGTGGGTGAATACAGAAGGATAATCCATTCGCTATTCTTAAGGAAACAAATTAGGACTGTCAAGGTACTGATGATTACATAACTCAAAAAGGAAAAGCGTGACCCCATTCACACATGCACTGTGTGGGTAACTACTTCACAGCTACACAGAACATCAATAGGAAACCTCTTCTCACCTTAAATGAGCTGTGGACCAGTGTTTCATCCAAGTCAATTACCACACACTTTTTGCCATAGTCGGATATTTTCATCTCTGGAAGGAGGTATTTGGCTGGTGGCTGTGGGGAGGACGAGGCAGAAAACGTCACACACACTAAGGGAAAGTGAAAGTTTATGAGAGAGGACAGGCAGAGACAAAGAGAAAGACAGCATAAACTCTGCATAAAGTAACGTCTAAGGCTGAGCAAAAATAAGCCAAAACCGTGTTAGGAAGAAGCATTTTCGGGAGAGCAATCAAACTGAAATCAAGCCATTTGTAGAATGAGGAGTTTAATGGGCCCAAAGCGTCAAAATGAAACTCTCGAAAATTCCTCATCAGTGGATTGCGACAGCCCAAGACTCGAGAAAGCAATGCTTCCGTAAATCCCCTTAGATTTTTGTCACATCTGTGGAGATTAAATGAAACTTCACACATTCTTACAGACGAAAGCCATGCAAAGGTTAGCTGCTGCAGTAAAGCAGTCTTACTTTCAATGTGAATATGTGAATAAACCTGATACGTTTGAAAACGTATGTGTGAATTTGACAGCATAAACTGACATGGAAACTATGCCTCAGTTGTATTTGAAAAGTTGAGTTCATTCAGGCACTTGTGGGCAATTTGACAGACTTGCTGAGGCTACAGATGAACAGATCACATCTAATTCTTTCCATGAGTGACAGGATTAGTCAGTTCCCCCTTTAGTTGAGGATGCAAACCAAAACACCAGGAGCTAGTGAGGAGATAAATCCTTACTCTCAACACAAGTGCATGGAAAATTAACACAACAAACAGATTTATTTCTTGCATGGAAGCTCCTGAGGTGAATAATAGAACCACTTAAAATGTTAGACAGTTAGTGTCACAGTATTTTTGGATGCATACCAACCACCGAGTGCCACTCAAGCAGATCAAGCACTGAGACATCATTTAAACTCATAGGTGAGCATACACCTTCCACACAGCCAGCGCTATGATCGGCTGAAAATGAACCGCGGTACAGTAGCAGAGCTAGAGCTCTCTGAGGAGCGCTGGAACCCACACAGACAGGATGTGCCAGCACCAGCCCACTCAGCCTGCATGCAAAGGAAAAGAAAAAAAGGCGATACATACACTAGGGACAGGGATGACCTCGACCTGGTCACACTACAACACAAGAGAGACAGACACGCACACACAAAAACAGGGTGAGGGGTAGGAAGAAGAACAAAAACAGAGAAAAAAAACAAAGGGTCCACAGAGATAAAAACAAAGAGAAAACACTATTCACACAAAAAGACAGTTTACAACAGATAAAAAACACTTGCAGACTAATATTTCTGCAGTCCAAAGCAGGACGACTGGCACGTGTTCAGTGGAACATCTGCTTACCTTGGGAGGCGATCCATTCTCCTCAACAGGTGGAGGCAGGGAGCTGGTGTTGGTGTTGGCGGCTGGCGGCTCTACATTGTAGTTGCGGAAGCAGCAGAAGAATGTGCTGAAGATGCTCCGGCTCCTCTGCTTCTTTAGGCTGCTGTTTGACTGGGATGCTGTCAAAATAACAGGAGGGGGTGGAAGAACGGAGGGTGAACAAGTGGATATGCAAATTGATGTTCTGTCATAAAAAATAAAATAAAAAAACGCAGCAGGCGGAAAGCTGGGAAGCATTTACATTTGGTTATTTGCATGCCAAGGTGTGAATGCTGCTTGAATAACTGGGAACAAACCGTTATGTGTTCATCACAATTTTCCTAAGTGACCAAAGCGGCGTGAGCTACACTCAATCACAACAATAGGTAAGACCTTGACAGTGTGATTAAATGGCATTAGCGTTGGTTTTGTTGACTGGCGCTGGCAGAACCACTGATCAGAAAATAACTTGGCTAGCCGGGTGACTTCATCAGTCACACACAGTGACAGCTCAGAGCACGCTCTGCTCCGATTGCAAATCGCCTCTCATACCAGGACTACGAAGCAGGCCTAAATCAGACACTGAGCTTTTATTAATAGTGACAAGTTGGAAGCTGCATGCTCCTCCCTCCTCCTTTTTTTTCACTGTTGTGGCTCCCATCACCTGATTGGCCTAGAAGCCTCCATTTTGAAGGCTTGCTTACATTTCCCTCCCACGTTACAGCTGGCAGGTGAGTGACTGAAGCAGCCTGGACATGCACAAGAGAGGAGGAGGAGGAGGAGGAGAGGGAGGAGGTGGGAGGCCCTCAGACCCCATAGAGCCTATACAAGGCTGCATTCCTCTCCACCCATTAGTCCCCCTGCGCCACCCCACCAGAATGCTTTTGCAACTGAAGACCAGTGAAGAGCAAAGAGCATTGTGTCATGTCTTTTGGCATCTCGATATTGTGCCATCCAATAGTTCTGACCTTTGACAAATATCCATTAAAGCTTTGTCATAGGAAACACAACAGACTTTAGAACGCTCTTACAAATATCAGAATTATTGCTCCAATATTCAAGCATATATTGTCAAGCATATATTTATTGATTCTCAAAATAATATGCCAGAGTTTCTTATCATTAATTGCAATGGCAAAAGGTAGAGGAACCATACAATTAGTTTTGCTTCAGCTCTGTATCTTCCAGGTAAAATATTCAGCAGGAGCATCACACCAGAAGTATCTGCATTGACAGACTAACAGTATATCACAGCTACAACCATCTCCCCCAATCTTTCTGTCTTCTACCTCCATCACTGATTTCCAGTAACGTTAATTACAGTCTTTCAAGCAAGGGCATGCTGTGCTGGGTATTTAAGATATATCTTATCAGTGGCATACGCTCCTTGACTCCAAGACAAGTTAAGTACAACATGCATCCACCAACACAGAAATAACATTAAAAAAAAATTAGTGACTATTCTGAGCAACTTGCAACTGAAACACACAAAATACCTGATACTACCCAATATTTCCAGAACACGATAGGCAAAATACCAAAAATTTATTCAGCACTACAACAACCACCAAAGCAATAAACTGTTCTAGAGATTAGTTTGGAAATTGGCACATTATCAACGAGTTCATATGTTTTCTGTGTTGTCCTTGCTTTACTTAGAGCACAACACTGCAAGAGAATCATACTAGACATATGAAGCGTTGATAAATCTAAAAATAACCCGATCAGCACCACACCACTTCTGTTTCTTTATTAAACTGGACTTTGTCTTTTCATTTCAGCTCTGTATTAGCGCTGCTGTGTAAAACTGGGACAGTGAGGCAGCTTCCTGTGACTCATCACTACAACCAGTTGCAGTATTGATCCCAACACAAAGACCCTCAGAAATTTCCCAGGATGTCTGAGTCATACACGGCACAGGACTGGGTCTGAAATACATCACTGACCTGGGGTGAATGGAGGGCTGGAATTCAGTAATGAGAAGGTGAATTAGCACAAATAAATAATTAAAAGTTCAATGTCTTTAGTCATATCCTTCTCACAACACATTCCCACAAAATAACAACTGTTTATTAGACAAATATTCACTGTGTTGTTGTAATTGGTCTGATTTCTTTCAGCACATCCGGCTCTGGGCAGTACAGCAGTAAGAACACACCATCGCTCATTTATCAGTAGGTGTGACAACAGCTTTCAGAAAGGGTCTGAGGAAGAAAAGTGTCTGAAGAATCAGTCCCCAGTCTCTCGCTGAGGAGTGTATGTACAGTCCTGGACTCATAGGTGGGTTTGTGATTGTTGACACATCATATAGCTCAGGCTAAGGTTTAGTCCAGCACAGTGAGAAGCGTCATCGCTCTCACATTACCGGCTGCAAGCAGTGCAGTGCAACCTTAAAGCTTTCTATTTGTTCTAGGTGATGCACTGACCATCTGTCAGAATAATACTAAACCTCTTTCAGTCCACTAATTTTCTACAGTTGAATATGTTCAGCATATACACTCACTGTTGAAGTTAAGCTACATTAATCTCTAGAAAGAAAATCAGCAAGGTAAATCTGCAAACGATGAAAGAAAGTCTCCCATCAACGAGAAAAGCTGTGAGCATAAATGAAAATATTGGCAGAGTACCAAAGGATTAAGATCTTGTTCTAAAACAGAGTGTGACATTAATAGTAAGAAAACATTTGTTTTTTTTAAAATGTCATACACTGTGAAGAACACAATCTACAGACTGTGCTGGAAACAGTTATTGCCAGAGACATTACTACAAATACATAGTTTTTTAAGCAACAGAATGCCGTTGTGTCTGCAAAACAGCTATCAGATCTCGTTGTGAACCATTACTGAGTCTCTGCCTCCACAACTAATGTAAACTTAGAACTTTAAGGTGCAATAAATGTAATGCCAATATCACCAAAGGTTGTCTAACCACCAAACACCATCACAAAGTGGAACATGCTGTTTAAAAAAAAAATACTGCTTTGATTAAAACCTAAATCATGAACACCTGGAAATTAGAACATTATCAAAACTTGGGACATTGATGGCAAATAATATGCAAACATACATTTATGCATTTTTAACATTAAATTAAAGCATTTCAGAAATTAAACATAAAATGTGTATTTTTTCAGACATATTTGTTGTTTCTATTGTTTGAATTTGAATGTTTTTATGCTATTATTGTGTCTGTGTGAACATTTTAATATGCTATTTAAAGCACATTAAAATGACGTTGCATATGAAATGTGCTACACAAATAAACTTTCAATATATGTGATGCTTACGTTTTCCTATCTAAAGACGCCTAATGTGTTCAGGAGCTCGTAAGGTCTCTGACATCAAACCCCAACAAGTAAACTAGAAGAATGTCACCACACATGACTATACCAGAGTATTTATTATAAAGGATGGATCAAGCAAGAGGCATCCATCCATTTCACAGATGCATGAATTAAATAACATCCCAATGCAAACAATCTCAACAGAATGGTGGCTTAACCCCCAACACCCTTCAAAATCCCAACAAAACCCACCAAGATTGCTTGGTAGCCTTTTCTTTTAACTCTGTGTTTTCTAAACTAAGCCTAGAATATCTGTGAAAGTCAAGAAAATGATCATCGTCATCTTTGTATGTAGTTATACTTGGCCCTGAGGTCAGTGGTGCCCTGGCCAGCAGGGCAGCCAGTCTATATATAGGCTACCAGAGTGAAAGGCAGGCACATGTTGTAAGACAGCCAGTCGAAGAACACCAAGAGCAAAGGTGGTCAATTTTTGTCCAGACAGTCTGGAGCCTGTTCAAGGAATGGTAGACTACCTATTAATTCCTGCAGGACAGCTGGTGGGATGGGCTTCAAGTTGGGTGATTTACAATTTATAAGGGACAGTCAAATCAATGACTGAGGGGAAAAAAGCTAAGAAGCCTGACACATAATCAGAGTCTGACATACTGTGTAGAAACACAGTATGTTGAATAAAAAAAAAAAACTTTTTCTCTCTTTTCAAAGTTATATATCTGACTCTGTTCTATATGTATGTGCATCCCTATGTACCTCACACTCAAATGTTGTCAATTTCAAAATGTTGAGAAGAAACGGGAGAATCGACCTTGGCCATACAATTCTTACAATGATGACAATATTTTAATTAGCCCCAAGGAAAGAATTCTGTATGACTCATTCTTAAGAGAAAAAGAAGAGGTAGGAAACATACTCCAACATCAAGGCTCTATTTTGACTGGTAATTTAATTTTCTCCTGCTTGACATATTCTCTTACTCGGGCCAACAGTCGGTGTTATTTCCTTGCAGAAATCAAATGCACAACAGTGAATTACCACTGTGAGATTGTACTGCTACCTAAATTCCTGTGCTGGTAAACTACGTGAGATCACGCTACAATAGAACCCATAGGAGCACAGAAATTTTATGACCTATGGTAGTCATCACACAATCAATTTTAAAAATCATTTGCTAATACTTTGCCACAAATAAAGTTTTAAGATCTACTATGACTAGCTACACAAGACAACAAAGTATATATTTTTCTACACATTTACTTGATTGCTAAATAAAAAAATACCAAATTATAAGTCTTTTAATTATCACTAAGTATCTCACAATAAGGAGATATACACATCATAGCCCCAAATGACACCACTTTTTTTTTTTTTTAAGATTTGCTTATAGTCACCAATCGAGAGCCAAAAATAAATTTACAAAAAACTACGGAAAGAACCAAGTTCTGCTTTTATGAAGACAAAGCTCACACTGTCTGGCATTTACACTGGAAATGACTCACGCCATTCTTACAATTTAATTTTAACCATTAGCAGATGAACTTTTCTACTTACTAACCACTTAACTGACAAATCATTTAAGCAGTACTCCAAGCACCAAATTGCTTCTCATAATATGCAAATAACTGTTTAATAATACCAGCAAAAACAACCACATCTTGATGATATTTTTACTGAGATATAAAGCTATTTTAAACCTGCTTATTACTGTAGAGACGTCTACCCATTTGTACAGCCATATATTGATATTGTCTAAGTCACCCTCCACCTGCAGCAATAATCCCCTTCAACTCCCACATACCTGCAATGATAATCCCCCATGACACTCACATATATTCAAGTCACATAGGATCTACAGTAGTTACTTTAGGACACTTTTGTAGCCTCAGAGGAAAACACATTGTTGTGCTTGAAAGACTTAAGTTCTCACATTACTGATGGTCTGAAAAGTGAGGTTTGAGATGCGATACTGATACACACCCCGTGGACCAGAGTGACCCGGAAAGTGTTCAAGTGTCCCAGGAATGACTATGAATGGATATTAGCAGATCAGGACTTGAAGAAAAAACAGGATCTGGACTGCAGATTATGCTGAAGTGAGATTGGAATAAACAATAATAAACAACGCCTGAGAATCAAAATGAGGACTGTATTCGAGGTGAAAAGGACATTTTAGTGGTGATAAAACTCAGAAATGGCAATGTTAACTGGTTCCCTGTTTATTTAGTAATAGACAAAAGAGCCAAGTCACACAATAATATGAAATCAGACAGCTTCAGTGCTGACAACACAGACAAAAACAGTCAGCAATGTCGATCTATGCATCTTACGAGGTGACCTAAGCCTTTGTGACACGTCTGATGATAAAACACTATCCTAATTTGCTTGAAATTCTACACTCAACATTACTGACAGCAGACAGTTCCCTTCCAACCTCATACTTGCTTCGTCCTGAATAACTTCCACTCTTAAAACTAAACCACCACGAACTTTTTAGCTTCTTGCGGTTGTGAATCACGCAGTGAATCACCTGTCAAATCACGTTCGTAGTCTAAGCACAAAAAGGAAGAGTGTACAATGCAAATATTTGGAAGCAAAGGTTAGTGTAACTGGTCTTAAGTTGTCGTGGACAGCTAGTTACTGTTTGACAAATTTGATCTTGTTGATTTAGCAAATGTTAACGTGATAAACGCACGCTGCAGCGCTCCTCATACTGAACACGCAGCAAACAAACGTCAGGGTAGTTAGGTAACTTACTCGGGACAAGGCCTCTCTCATAAACTTGTTGCGTGCTAAAGAGTTTAATGACCAACACAAGTTACGGTCCCATGTTTTGATAGGTGGCACACGCAGGCAACCAGTGTCCTCAACTACAACAACAGTTAGCAAGCGCGAATAAAAGCTAACGTCAGTTGAGAAAAGTAGTTAGCCAGCTAGCACTAGTTCTCCATCGTTAATTGACTTTTCCTTACCTTTTTCCTGGTTAAAGGATATTATTTCCTCCTCCTTCGGGTTGGAAACTTGGGTTATTATGGACATGTGGTCCATTTAGACGAGTAGATATTCCCGTTTTGTTTCCCACAATGTTATTCGTACTAGCGCGCTTGCTTCGTTTGCTAGCTACCGTTAGCTAGCCGTTTAGGATGAGCAGCTCGTCCACAAAGCCAGGAAACTGTCCGAGGCAAAGTGTTGTGGCAGCGGTGGTAGCCAGCCAGCTAGCACGGTGGTGAAGGGAAGCCAGTGACTGGCTGTCATTTATGGCTTTCCGAAAAATATCATCGCTACGAACAAGTCCGTTTGGGGGCAAACACCGACAGTGTGAGCGGATAAAGAAAAAAATAATAGAAATAAAAAAATTAAAAAACAGCGACTAAGTGAAGTTAGCAGGTAGCTCGGGTTAGCGAGTTAGCCGTGAAGCTCGGATCATCCAAAATATGAGGCCGTGTCTGGAACAGCGCTGAAAACACTAGGAAGCCCGTCGGATGACTGTTCTCGTCCATAAACGTGCAGTAAGTAGTTTAACGGTGGAGTTAGCGGACACTTTCAGGCAAACGGCTCATATCCAGTGGCCCTACATTCCCTGTGCAACATGGAGGCTTCATGTATTTTGAGTTGCATCTGAAGCGGGGGCACTCGGAGTGGGAGGGGGCGGTTTGTTTCTCTGATGGATTCTCTCAGGCAGCAGCACAAACTCGCCGCACTACATTGCTCAACCCATGCAGCTGGCTGGACGCGGCTTTCTCAAGCTTCCCCTGCTCTGTAATTACTGCTGGCGGCACGCAGCTCGTTATTATTAGCATTAAAACACATCCTTATAATATAACACACGTGGTGTAGCTGTGTGAGGTATATGAAGCCCTGCTATGGATCTGACATGCTGCCTGGAAAACAACAGCCTGTTTAACACACCAAGCAAATACTTGATGCTTATCCAAAAGCCCTCGGTGTGTTTTCATTAGCCTGCTGGAGGATTTCTGACAAACCGAGAGCGCCACCTCGTGTTTAAGAAAGGAGAATGCTTCAAAGAGACTGACTTTGGGAAATTAACCCTCCTGTTCTCATTTACAGGCACCAAAAATATTGTTTCTTTGTCTGAAAATAAACAAACAAAAATTCAGCAAAAAAAATCCCAAATTTCTGAAAATTTGCAAAACCATCAGGAAGAAAATTCCAATAATTCCTTCAAAGTTTCCCTTAAAAGTTTTGTATAAAACATTTCCCAAAATTTGGCAAGAAAATTCTTGGAAATATTTTCAAAAAATGATTAAAAGTGTTCCAAAAAATCCTAAAAATATCCTAAGTGATTACATATATATCAGTAAAACTTCAAATATTTTCTTTAAGAACATTCACAAAAAAATCAACCAAAATCCACAGAATTTCGCTGGATTTTGGTTGATTTTTTTTTGGTGAATGTTCTTAAAAAACATTTTTAACATTTCTTTTTTTTTCCACCACAAATGTTCAAAGATTTGCCAAAAACGTTGAAAATGTGGACACTAGAAGTTTCACTGTGAAAATATATACATTTTCCCACATTTTCAAACTTTGAAATGGACCCACGGGACGACACGAGGGTTACGTTGTTACACAGCATGAATATCCAATAAAGGGTGTAAACAATAAGACAACACAGAAATTAAGGTACAATGTGAAGGTACAATAAAATAAGATTAAAAAAATAAGATAAAAATATATAAAATATTATATAGAAAAAATCAAGAGTGACAGAATGTGCAAATGGCACAAATGTGCAAAAATAGACACAAGAAGGTGCAAAAAACGTTTACAAAACAAGACAAAAATAATAAAAAAGGCTACATTTCTTGTATGTTTTTGTTCAATATCCTTTCTATTCTTGTTGTTACAGTCAGGAACAGGTCCACAATGCATTTCATGGTGCCTTATACTATGCATAATTGTGTCTGTGATAAATAAAGGTCTTGAATCTTGCATTTATGTTTGATGTTAAATGTGGGTTTATGAATAGTTGCTGTAACTTTTTAAATTTGTGTATGTCTTTAAATGGAAAATTGGATCCCTTTTTTTGCAGGCTGGTAATATGATACACTGATACTAAATGATTCACAAAAAACTATGAGAAATCACAAAATTTTTCAGATAATGTTTTACCCTTTAATATGGTAGTATGTTCTGATGCCATCGTGTAAAGTGGACGTACATAAAAACACTTAATAAAAAAAATTAGAGGCAATTGCTGTGACCTGTTTGTAGGTAAAGTTATATTTCATTTAATGTTCTTTTTCATTGCTATAATTCAGATTTTGATACCACAGTGTAAAATGGACATATATATGTATATAAACATTTAATCCAAAATTTGAATGTTTCTCATTTGTATGTAAAGGCATTTTTCATTGAATATATTGTATGTTTGCATGTCTTCTTCTCAAATCTAAGGCAATCATATAATTCTGATTGTCACTCAAATACTGGAAAATGCTTCTAGGATACTCTGTGATCATAATAATAGAAAAACAGCCTGCATTTTTATTCACTGACATCAGTCGCAGTATGGGATTTGGAGTGGGTGGTTTGACGCCACATGACATTTTTAATTGTGTGCGTCTCAAGATAGAAAGTTGGGTCCCTTAGCGTAGGCTGCTAAGATGTTGCTTTGACTCAGAACCGGTAGTTTATGTGCAGAAATACTGATGAGAAACGAAAATATTAACAAACTCCTGAGATATTTTGTAATTTTTTAATGTGGTACTATATTCTAATGCTACAGTGTAAAGTGTACATTTATAAAAGCACTTAATCTAAGAAAAAATGGAAGTAGTTGCTGCATCATTTGTGGGTATAGTTAAGTTTCATTTAATGTTTGCATGTCTTCTTCTTGACATGTAAATAGAAACACCACATCCTAACACAAGAATGATGTATTCTATGATGTTTGCATGTCTTCTCCTCAAGTCTAAGGCAATAATATAATTTGATTGTCACTGAAATACTGGAGAAAGCCTCAAAGATACCATGTGATCATAATGATGCATTTCACTGCAGAAATTCACTGCATCATTCGCAGTATGGGATTTGGAGTGGGTGGTTTGAAGCCAAATGGCATTTTTAATTGTGTGTGTCTTAAGATAGACACACACAGATAGACAGTTGGTGTAGGCTGGTACAATGAGGTGTTCACAAAGGTTTTTTTTGGGAAACAGTGACAAAAACTATGTAAAATCATCTAATTCCTCAGGTATTTTTGTGACGTTTAGTGTCTTAGTATATTCTGATACCACAGTGTAGAGAGCATTTTGGGTTTATAATACTTGAATCTTGCTTTTTTGGCTTCCAGTTGGTAAAGTTGGACTGGTCTACAAATGTAGACTTCATCTACAAAAAGGGCCAGAGCCAACTGTTTTGCCTCAGAAGACTTCGATCATCAGACATCTGCAGTAAGATGCTGCAGATGTTTTATCAGTCTGTGGTAGCAAGTGTCCTGTTTTATGCTGCAGTCTGCTGGGGAGGCAGTATAAAGAACAAGGATGCAAGGCGTCTGAACAAACTGATTAAAAAAGCTGGCTCTGTGGTTGGAATGAAATTGAACATATTGGAGGATGAGGTGGAGAGACGGGCACTTAGAAAGATGGAGGCCATTTTGACAAACCTGAATCATCCACTTCACATCTGTCTCAATGAACAACAAAACATCGGTGGACGGCTCCTATCCCTGTGCTGCAGGACAGAAAGATTCAGGAAATCTTTCTTGCCATTGGCAATCAGACTGTTTCATTCAAAAGTAAATAGATGAGACCAGGCAATTGAATTTCCCTCCGGGGATGAATAAAGTCATTGTATTGTATTGTATTGTATTGTATTGTATTGTATTGTATTGTATTGTATTGTATTGTATTGTATTGTATTGTATTGTATTGTATTGTATTGTATTGTATTGTATTGATGATGGAGAGGCAGTTATGGAGTTGGACTCAGAATCTGACATTTCTGACACCTCAGATGATGAGGACTCAGATTATCGTCCAA
Organism: Acanthochromis polyacanthus; assembly: GCF_021347895.1. NCBI lineage: Eukaryota > Metazoa > Chordata > Actinopteri > Pomacentridae > Acanthochromis > Acanthochromis polyacanthus. The sequence continues at coordinate 33,824,640 of NC_067121.1, forward strand.
CTGGAGGTGCCAGTCATCCAATTAAAATCCATTTCTCCTAACTGAACAGGATCAGTCAGACACAGAAGATTCCTCTGATGAGTCCTCTTAAGAAGAGAATAAAGTCCAAACCATGTTCAGCTGAATGAGTCGTAAGGAACTCTTACTGGAGCTAGTTACCCCCCACCCAGAGCACAACACTAAGCCATAATATCCTGAGAAGTCTGTCAGAGCCTGCACCGGGCCTTACCACCACTGTCTCACCAAAACATGCATCACTGATAAAATCATACGAGATGTGATGATGTACACAAACTTGTAGGGACGGAGAGCAGCAACAGCTGGAGGAAAAGAGTGGAAAAATGTCAACAAAATGGATGTTGACATTCTTCTACTGCTGTTCTGTGTAACATTCTTTTACAGTTATCAGAACGTTCAAAATCTGTTATAAAGTGAAAAACAAACATTTCAAACAGTAGAAAGTGGTTCAGACTAGAAAAATCCACAATCTTCTGTGCTTTTTAAGTATTTATCATCACAATATACAGTATATATTGAGAATATATGTTTTTTAAGTTCATTTCAGTTCTTGCTTTGTTCAAACACCTTAAAATATACGTATATTGAAAAAAATAACTGAATGAGCTCAACCATCATTGCCAGAACTCAAGTTTTTAAAAGTCTTAAGTGGTCTTAAATAGACACTTTAAGTTTGATTAACTAGACATTAGCAACACTCATTTATTTACATTAAGTAGACAAGAAAAGATGAGTTGGTTTGACAAAATTGTTTATTTTTGCGTATGTTTACTTGTCAAGTCTGATCCATTCATGCAGTTTTCAAGATTCACATACGACATGTGTAGTGAAATGCATCCACTGTTCCATAAGGATGTCAACAAGATATGTTGTTGTGATAGGAGTCCTTAATAAAACACAAAATCATGAAGGACTCCTGCTTCACCACCAGTGCAACATTCAGTACATAAACGGTATTCAGCCTCATGTGCAATACCTTTATGTGCAATGTTATAATTTAAAGAATATTCTAATTTATTACCCTGGTTTAAACAAATTTATGTCTTTTTTTACACAGTACTTCTTATACTTGTAGCATTTCTTATTTAGAATTCTCAGATTTACATTAGTTAATTTAGTCTTTTACTGTCTGTTATTGTTGCTAGATACTGCTCTCTATAAAAGTCAAATTCTCACTTGGCAATAAAGGCTTTCTCAATCTGATTCTGAGGTAAAGAGATTGGGCAACTAAAGGAAGATCACACAGGAATCCCAATCATGCGTGCGGGTGTGTCATATACACATATAACATTTACATTTTCACACTATAATAATATCTAGCAGACTGTAGATGCTGTGGTTGCTTCCCTCCACATATTCAAACACTGTTCCAGGGTGTGTTTTCTTGCGCTCCTGCAGGATCTGATGGGCTCGGTGTGGACCACCCCTCACTGCGGTGCAGGAGTGAAGGATAAATATATCCCCCTCCTCCACCTCCTCCACCTCCTCCTCCTCCTCCTCCTTTCGTTGAGTCCGCAACATCCTGACTGGCCGAGGCTGGTGATCGCAGGCAGCGGCAGCGTTAAGCCCCCACAAGACGAATGAATTAGAAAAAGCTGCTGTAGCCTCCACCTGCTTTTTCTCCTCTCTCACTTCCTGTGTTGAAGCAGAAAACAACCCTCATCCAGACAGTGACAAGCGGATACCAGGTTAGTAAAAACCTTTATATGTAAAGATTAGAATATAGATAAGAGAGGGGGGGGAAAGCAATGCAAAGGCGCCTGTGTGTTGTTGCGGTCAGTGGATCAGTATGCAGGGCGCTTTTCTGGGGTCCATGGTTACATCTTGGCTGCACTTGTTCACTCCAACTCCTCTAACTTGCTCTCAAAGTGCGCCTCGTGCGTTTTTTTCCCTTCTCTCTCTCTCCACTATAAAAGTCGAATCTGTTGTTCCTACTCCGATGCACCATTCTTGGTCATCCCAGTCGGTGCTAAATATTCTGTGAAGTGAGTCCCCAGCGCCTCTCAGATCGCATAGCACTGCAGCTGCACCACCAACTGCAAGAGCTATAATAGGAAGGAGAGGTAGAGTTGCGCAGCTGACGGTGCTGATTCCGAGGAGCCACAGCTCTGCAGTCCTATTTAAGTCACTGCCCTGTCGATCTGAGGGGCTTATTAGTAAAATGCCACCTCGTTAAAGCAGCCTGGTTGCTTCCAGACTTGAGGAACGTGTGCCAGAATCTGTTGGCACATTAAAACAATGCAATGTGTGTGTGTGTGTGTGTGTGTGTGTGTGTGTGTGTGTGTGTGTTTTGAATAAAGGAAGCATAGGTTGTTTGTGATTTATTGTATATGAAAGGTGCTGATGACTTCCTGCTTCTCAGACATGCTCAGAGTTATTTCCTGCCCACAAACACTGATTCAACCTCACTTTCTTAGAACTTTACCAGTGTTAAAACTAGCTCTCGTGCTTTTTTGCCTCTCTTTTTTGCTGATTGCTTCTTAACCCGTTAGGCGTCCAGTGTGCAGATTCACCATGGGGATCAAGGCTGCCCTCCCCAGATATGAGCTGTATCTCTACACAGCCGTGCTCGGCGGGGCCTTGATATGGGCAGGCAGTTGGATATTTGAAGCTTCAAGCGGTGAGTGGCGCCTGACACGTGAAGAGACGTCCCAAAGCACACACGTAACACTGTCATTTGAAGTCAGAGGGAGTTAAAAATCAAGACTGAGTGTACAGAAATCCAGTGAATGGACACATTTCAAGCAGAAACTCCAAGTCCCAACTTCATGAGCAAAGAAAAATGTTGCCCTTCAACACTTTCAATCCGATAACTCACTGAAAGATGAATGCAAACGTGAGTGAGCTTTAAAAAAAACAGGCTCTTCAACTCTATTTCTAGTTCATTTGGCGGTTTCCCCTGAGGGATCACTGCTTGCTCTTATTAATATGAAGACAATTTAGAGATGGTCCACTTACCTTCTAGTTATTTTTAAGTTACTCTGAGCCAACTAATCCCAAACCCTTTATCCTGAAATAATCGTGTATATTCAGACATAAACTGGCCTCTGAATGGCCTGAGTGTGATCTGGAGGCTGGTACTGTCTGTCACAGTCTGTGCATTCACATCATCGGCCTGTTGTCAGTCATCTTTTCGTCTGCTTTTCCATCTTTAGTGCTCACTCTCTGCCTCTTGAAATGGTCATTTATGGCATTTTCCTGATGCTCAGGTCTGCGCGCCACAGCAGCACTGTACTCTGGTAATAGAAATCTGGCTGCGTTCCCAGAAGTAAGAGGCTTTCCCCGACTGACCTCACATTTTGATATCCTTTTTCACAGCCATTAGTGTAATCAGGCGAAGCTGGACGAGCTCCTGTGTCAGTCACATTTGTTGACAGAAGTTCTCTACATCGCTGCTGCGTTTATGATGACTTTCGATTATCACAGAGATTGCTTTCATCATCATTTTATCTATAATTTCTGTGTTTTGTCCAGATTTTGCAGCACTAATCTCCTACAACAGGATTATGACCGTATAAAGAGTAGATGTCGGCCTCAAAAATAGAAAAAGCTCCACAATGAGTGTATTATGTAAGATTTGATGTTATCAAATGGACCAAATGTGCTCTCACACCCTAATGTGAAAAATCCAACAATTACACCAAAGCTGTTTAGACTGTGAGCAGCTGCAGAAGCTTTATATTTTTCCAATAGAGGATTAGTAAGATGATGTAAAATGCCTTATTATTTCTCAACATAAAGGCTCTATAATGATCTGAAATCCTGCTTTATTGATTAAACAAATGATGCACAAATTCTTATATTTTGTTCAGTGATTAACTTCATTTTTTCTTCTTCTGTGTTCAGACAATGTAAACAGAAAGGCCTTCAAAGAAAGTGTGAAACCAGGATGGCATTACTTTGGCAGGAAAATGGTACGTTTCTCATATGGGTGTCTCTTTACAGACGGAAGATGCCATCAGCGAGTGGGTTCTCATGCGTTATTAATGCGTCTTTCTTTGCTGCAGGATGTTGCGGACTTCGAGTGGATGATGTGGTTCTCTACATTCCGCAATCACATTCTTTTTTCTCTTGCCGGTCACGTGATCTTTGCCAAGATATTCACCCTGGTAGCTCCAAAGGTGCGTGAATGTACATCTGTTTTATATGTCAGAGAAAGTGTGGATTCTCATGAGACTGCTGCTGTATTTTGGCTTAATACAAGTATAAATGCATGTCTCTTTCATTTGTACACACTGTGCTGTGTGTATATGTTGAATTTGTTCACATACGTGTGTGTTTTTGCACCGGATTGGACCCTCTGGAGGGCCGGTTTTGGCCCGTGGGCCACATGTTTGACACCCCTCCCTTAGATGTATAAGTGGGTCAAAAACCCGGTGAGGTCGTTATCTTGCAATGTCTTTGTAAAGAAAAGTTTCTATCATTTAATTTTCCAGCTGTTCCTCAAATTACATGTTTTTGACATAATTGCATTTACTTTTTTAAGTTACCTTTTATACTAATATTTGCATTACTACCCCAAGCTTTTTATCACTGATAATATTATACAAGAGATGATGAAGTACACAAACTTGGAAGGACAGAGAGCAGCAACAGCTGGAGGAAAAGAGTGGAAAAAAAAGTCAACAGAATTGATGTTGACATTCTTTTATTGCTGTTCTGTGTAATATTCTTATTTTTCAATTACCTTAATGTTCAAAATCTGCTATAAAGTGAAAAATAAACACATTTCAAACATGAAATCATTGTTGTGTGGGCAAAAGTATAACACAAACAATGATGCAAATTATTATTCATAACCAAAATGATAAAAAATAGCATAAAACACATACAGGTCATTATTGACCCACTTATGGAAGAGTGTAAGGTCCAATCACTGGAACATCTAAGGGTTAAATTCAATGAAATTCTATACTTTTCCATGCTGTTAAGCAATTAGATTGTATTTTTATGCCCCAAGATACATCATTCCTTTTTTGCATGAGCATGAGTTCTGATTCTGATTATTTTCTGACATATTTAAAACAATTCACTGTGTTTTAAACATGTTCTCTGTCTTGTTTCATGCTTACAATGAAGATTGGTATAGATGGATGTAAGGTAACATTATTAAACTTTGGAATTTTATAACATGTCACATGTTTCAGTAACCCTCGTGTTGTCCTGCGGGTCAAACTGACCCGTTTTAAAGATTGAAAATGTAGAAAAAAAAAATTTACAGTGAAAACTTCCACATTTTCAACATTTTGGGGAAATTTTTGAACAATTTTCGGTGGAAAAAAAAGAAATGTTAAACAAAATGTTTCTTTAAGAACATTAGGGAAAAAATCTACCAAAATCCAGCGAATTTCGCTGAATTTTTGTTGAAAATAAAATAAAATATTAGAACTTTTACTGATATATATGGAATCACTTTAGATATTTTTAGGATTTTTTTTGAAGATTTTTATGAATTTTTGGAAAACATTTACAATTTTTATTTTTCTATTTTTATTTCTTGCCAAATTTGAGGATTCAAAAAAAGAAACTTTGAAGGGAAACTTTTAAGGAATTTTCTTCCTGAAGATTTTGCAAATTTTTATAAATTTGGGAATTTTTTTGCTGAATTTTTGGATTTTTTTTTTTCAGACAAGGGAACAATATTTTTTGGTGCTGTAAATGAGGACAACAGGAGGGTTAAAGCCACTCATCTTTTAATCATTCCATCCCGAAGTGTGTCCATTGTTTCAGATACATCAGTGTCACTGTATTAACACTACTCTTCATACGTGTTGCTGCAAATCATTAACAGTAAATGAAGTAAATCTCGTCTCGATGTCTCGCTGACTCTGGCCCCTTCTTCCCCACAGCACAGATCCTTGATCTTTGGTGTGTACGGTGGTTTGGCAGTCCTGGTCACCATGGGCTGGACCTTCATGGCTCTGGTTCTGTCTCACTGCTTCATCCTCTACAGCGTCGCTCTGGTTAAGAGGAAATGGATGTGCTTTGCTGCAGGTCTGACCACGCTGGCCTCCATCAAACTGGAGCCGTACAACTCCTGGCAGGTGAATGAAGGATCCATTAAACTCTCTGTTTTGATGGAGGGTTTAGAGACCAGAAGAATACGACACACCTTACAATAATACTACATGAAATACATTTAAGACAGATAATTCAGCCAAGTTGTTATCGTTGTCCATGCTCACAGCAGTGCTGTTTGCCTCTCCCCCTGCAGGAATCCTTGGTAACGGGTTCCTTCGACCTGCAGGACATCTTGTTCTACGGCGGCTGTGGCTTCAGCATCATTCGCGGGATGAGCTTTGCGTTAGAGAACTGTGAGAAAAAAGACGGAAACTTCACGTTCTCCGACCTGCTGAAATACAACTTCTACCTCCCATTCTTCTTCTTTGGACCTATAATGACCTTCGACCGCTTTCATGTCCAGGTGAGGACTGAAAATCGAACTGAAAGTGAAGAATAAAAGTGAAAACTGAGCAGGTTTCTGATCTCTGACAGCGACTGAGTTGTTGAGCTTTGATGCGTCCATCAACATTGTATGAGAGGCTCCTGAGGCTCATTCAAATAAATGAGAAGTCGTCTCAAAACTTTTGACAGGGGGTGTAGTTTGAATGATAATAAAAAAGTGTTTGTGTAGCACTCAAGTCCAGTGTTAAGTGGTGTACAATGAACATAAAATTTTCACAATAAAATACACAGTTGCCTGAAAGTGGACTAACAAATTGTTACAATGGATAAAAAAACAGAAAATAAAATATTTACTATGAAATATAAAAGCAATGGTGAATTTAAACTTAAAGCATGCAATGTAAGATTTCAACATCAAGAATAAATAAAATTATAATAAAAAGAGCAAAAGTAGGCCTAAAAATTTAAAGAAGAGTTATAAGAAAACTTCAAAATAATACGAAATTAATATTGACTGTGATTTGTAAACAGATATTAATATACTAAGGCATCGTTCTTTGGGCAGGTTTATTTTCAATCAGTCATCAGACAAATGGGCATTGAAGTTCTGTTTAATGTGTTTGGTTTCCTTTCTCTTTGCTTTGGAGTTAAAAAAAAAATGTCAGAATCCAGCTGCTGTCAGTGCTTTATTACTGTAATAGTATCTACATATTTAACCTGCTGTTTAATGTGATTTTAACTATGGAGTATGATGTGCTGATTGCCTAGTGTTATATGGTTTATTTAGTTAACTTAAAGGTTTTATTGTGCAGGTCAACAACACTCAGCTGACGCGTAAGGAGAGAGAGATGTGGAACATCACCACCAAGGCTCTGCTGCATCTGGGAGTTATTCTGGTGGTCGACGTCTTCTTCCACTATCTTTACATCCTGACGATCCCCAGCGACATGAAGCTGGCCACCAGACTGTCTGACTGGTGTCTGGGTGAGTGAAGGAAAATCTGACTTAGTGGAGTTTTTTCTCTATAGAAAATAAACAGCAAAATATGTATTTGTTTTACATTTTGTTTTGGTTTGTTTTCACTTTGTTTTTTTTTGTTTGTTTGTTTTTTTTACATTTTTGAGGCAGCATTCCTTTGTTTTCAACTTTTTCTTTTATTGTTCAGTATAATCTTAGTGACAGTACAGTTTGGTTTTGAAATTATAGTTTATATTTCTTGCTTCACCTGTTCAGGTATAAATGATGCAGAAAAAAAGCCTTTCAACCATGACAGGAAACCATTATTTTGCACTGCATAAACTAATTGACTTGCTGCTATTTCTAGCATTTTGTTAGCAGTAGAGGTGGTGGAAAATAATTAGGTATATATTCTGAAGTACTGTGCTTTTTAGCACTTTTTAGGTACTTCAACTATATTTATCTGACAGCTTTAGTTACTTTTAAGATGAAGACTTAACACAAAGGGTATTATAACGAGCTTTAAATAAAGATTAAACCAGTGTTTTCCAACCTGTTTGGCTTCTTACAAACAGTAGTGTGTAGTTGGGTCACATTTTAGATGTTTGAGTTGTTAACAGCTCCACCAAATAGAGATTTTTCCCTCTTCTTACGCGTTTTCACTTTTATTACAGTAAAGGATCTGAGTACTAGAGATTTAAAACAATACCTGAAAATTGCAAAGAATGAGGTTATCTAATAGCCATGTTATTAGACAACGGCTGATCTGATATTTATAAAACTCCAATACTCTCCTCAACATCACTGCATCAAAACGTTTTTAAAAAATGAAACTTTAACTCTTAACACAGGCATTTCTTGCTCATCAGCGTGTCTTTTTTTTCTTATACTCTGCAGCTGGTCTGGCTTATTCCAACCTGGTGTACGATTGGGTGAAAGCAGCCGTGATGTTTGGTGTCATCAACACTGTTTCCACTCTGGACCACCTGGACCCTCCTCAGCCTCCGAAATGCATCACGATGCTCTACGTCTTCGCTGAGACGTACGTGTCGCTCACAGCTGTCATGTGCAACCTAAAAAAAACTCAGTACTGTTTCTTTGTTTGCTTTGCTCAACCTTGAAGTTGAGTAAAATATTAACAGTAAAATGTCTGTCTTTTGTAGGCACTTTGACAGAGGCATCAACGACTGGCTGTGCAAGTGAGTGTTTGGATTTAAATTCATGTATTTGAATGACAGAACCTGGTACATATGAGGTGACTTTGATCCCAAATCTGCTCTGAATTTTTACAGGTATGTGTACGACTACATTGGTGGGGATCATGATAAAATCTTCAAAGAACTTCTCGCGACTTTCTGCACTTTTTCCATCACCACCCTGTGGCTGGGTCCATGTGAGCTGGTTTACATCTGGTCCTTCTTCAACTGCTTCGGCCTCAACTTTGAGCTGTGGGTGGCCAAGTTCTTCTCCCTTCCACCTTTTTCTACCATAGAGGTGAGAAAAAATGAAGGCATGTTCGAAGCCACAGAAACAATGCTCTTACTGTCGTTGCAAAACAATTTGTGTCTGATTTTTTTTTCCATAAAAAGTTCAATAATTGGGTAAAAAAATCTGAAAATGACAATGAAAAACAAAATTTCTAAATGTCTTTAATCTCAGGAATTAACTACAAAGTGTCTCCTTATATCTCTGAAAGTTCCTTTTTAGTGGTGGTTATTGATCTCTGATGAGGAAAATTTTAAGAAAAAGTCAGATTTCCCACTCAGTAACTCATTCCTTAAACTTGACAGCTGTTTTTTCATGTAATTCCCCAACAGAGCAGCCCACATACTAAATTATATGCAAGTATGGCTTCTCTGTTTTTGATATAGTGAATCTAATCCTTAAAGACTAATTTCTGTGTATGAAAAATGCACAGTCTTTAGTTTTTATCTATGAAAATAATCCTTTCCTGCCTTAAAATGGCTTGATGTAGCGCTACACTGTTGCCTCCTTCAGATCTATGAAGTCCCTGCCTCAAGACAATAAACCTGTTGTGTCTTTTATGCTCTTTGGTTTCTTCAGTAAAGTGTCTGTTGATGAATTTTTGTTGATCACAGAAAAGCCACAAAGTAAATCTGGAGGAAGTGTTGGTTTTCTTTGCTTCCCCACTATGTGTATTGAACATGCAAAGGGTAAAAATGAGGCAATTTCAAGACTTCTTCCCTCTAAGGTGTATTAATTGTAACATAAGTTCCCCATTGGACCACCAGAGTTAGTTTGAAACTAGTTGTGATGTCAGCTAAACAACCTGAAACAACCTAAAAACAATAGCTAGGTGAGCTCAGAGAAACTTCGAGGCTCCCAGTTTAGATCGTTTTGTAAAGTGAAGGTCAAACATTTAAGAGAAGTGACATAAAATCACTGTTTTTCAACTCTTCAAACCAACAGTCACTACATGAAGTTGTGCAGATTTTATGCCCGATACCTGAATGCACTCGTACGTCTTCTGATTTTAGGGTGCTATGGGTGAAGCCATGTCACGCAGGATCCGCGGTGTGTTCAACGCTGCCAACTTCTGGGCCATCGTCCTCTACAACGTTCTCTCCCTCAACAGTTTGGAGTTTGCCAAAATGGTGGGGCGAAGACTGATTTTCAAAGGTGAGGAACGAGAGGATTATTTCATAAAGAAACAGTGTTTTTTTCTGTTACAGTCAAAGCAAGAAGAACACAGAAAGACATCAAAAGCAAAAGAAAGTCGAGGAGTTCAGTGTCGTCTTTGTTGCTGAGATTAAAAGGATTGTTCACAAGAGACCTGCACACCTTCAGAGTTGTACTTTTTTCTTCTCATCTTCCTCCTTCTTTTTCTCTTGCTTCTTCCTAGGTTTCCCTCTGTCCACCCTCTCAGTGCTGTTTGTCACCTACTGTGGTGTGCAGCTGGTGAAGGAAAGGGAGCGGCAACAAGCTCTGCTGGAGGAACCGGAGCCAGTGAAGCCAGCAGAGGGGGACAAAGAAAAAGCAGAATAATCAGACAGAAAAAAATGAGCTCCACAGACTTCGTGGTCAACAGGCCCTCGTGTGGTTCCATCCTCGGCCTTTGTAACAGAACCGGACTGTAGCAGCCAGTCAGCACCTACTTTGTTCACACGCCGACGTTTTTGCTTTTGTTTGTCAGAAGCAAGGCAATGTTTTGAACTGTGAAATATCCTCAAGTGCACTTGCTGTAGATAATCGCCACGTTCTTTGGCACAAACCCACCGATGGTGCATTTTGTATTTTAGTCTTTTATCCGAACAAAAGATTGTCTTAGCATATTATAATAAGCCTGCCAAAAAATATGAAGCTATATCTAAGAGTATATATAAGGACACACAGTATCTTAAAGGAACAACTATTTTGCTCTGTGTGGTTGTGTCCTTGTTCATTTTTGATTTTTCTCAAATTTTTTCTTTCTTTTTTTAAAAACATCATCATTACTATTATTCATTCTAGTCATATAGTTTCTTAATTTTTGCCTTAGACACTACTTATAACAATTTCTAATCATATTGAAAGGGTTTAAACTTGAAAAAACTTGAAATCAGGGCGTCACAAATGGAGTGCAATAAGGAAAACAAAGGGTGCTGTGGAGATCCTCCACACAGCTTGCAGCTCTGATTGTAATGTATATTTGCAAAAAAATAACACTGTATGGGTTAGTTCACTGTATTTAACTGTTGAGAATGTAATAATTTGTTTTGAAATTGAATGTAGTTCAGTCACTGTCTGGAGAACGTCTGCCTGACTCCACAACCTCACCGTGTCTCTGTCGGTTTGGCATTTCATAATCTTCCCTCCTCACATGATTCAGGCCCTCAGTAAGGCAACAGGCCCAGCAGGGAATGTGGGTCGGTCTTATCCCGCCTGTCACCAAAACCTGCTGTGTGTCTTCAGTGCAGCTGACAGGGAGAAAAAAAAAACTTTATGGAGAATGTAATGCCTTTTCTGTCTTCATTCAGAGGTTTTCATTTCACTCGTTTGACTTGAAATAAAGTTTTGTTTCTTCCAAAAGTCAAATCTGTGCTCTGAGTTTGTGTGCAGTAAAGATTCCAGTGAATGTGTTGTTTGTCTGGGAAGGTCTGCATTTAAATATCAACTTTAATTCAGTTTGAATGGATAAAAATGTTCATGATGAGTGAGTTGCAGTGTGATTGAGTTGATTTGTCTCAAACTTTCACCACGAGATGACAAAGTTTGACCAAAGCAGATCATAAAAACATTTAAACCAGGGCTCACCAGGTGTGTTGGCATCTTACTGTTTGCCCAGTTAGTTTTGTTGTAATTTATTCCATTGTATGAAAGATGAAAAGTTCATAAAAATCTTGTTTTCTACCCATTAATTTGAATGATGAACCACATTTCATTGTGCTGCCCATCACAGAGAGCCACCGAAACTCTAAAAGAGTCCCAGCCTTAATTAAGGTAATTAGTTGAATTTGTGTTTTTTCTGCTGTAAAAACCTGTAATGGCTTCTATCCGATTGCTCTTACATTTTGGTTCAGCTCATTTACATTTACAAAATCCTTATAAACTTGAAGCAGAGGTGTCCCTGGATGCCATATTTACAGTTACCATGAAATTTAAAGAATGAAATATTGATATCATGCTAAGAATACACTTGTGGTAACATCTTAAATAATCCAGCACCAGTAACTATTTGGTTTCCAGCTGCCAAAAACAGTGAAAAGAAGAATAGGATGCAGTAACTAGCTAGTCCTACAGTCTGGAAACTGACAAATATCGCTGCATGCTGTATTTTGATCATGTTTCTTTATTTGTGCTAGTCAGAAATATGCAATTATCTTTATTAAAATGTGTTTCAGTGAAACTTAACTTCACAAATTATGTGTAATGTAGATAAGGCGAGTAAAAAAACACACAGAAAAGCTTTCATTTTATTATTATTTTTTTGAGCCTGGAGCAGTTACAGTGTAAATAGAAAGCATTTACTATTCTTGAAATTTGTTTTTATGGTTTTTCTACATTAAATCTTGGTTAACATAATTTAGCTTTTTGGACAAAAATTGACTAAAAACAGCCAGTGACATCTAGAAAGTGATGTCTTTAAGCACCAATTGGCTGAACCTGTGTTGAATGATGTGATTAGTTCATTAAAATTAGGTAAATTCATCTGTAATTACTCATAATACATTTTGTATTTTTCATTAATTGACATTGTCTTTTAGAAATCAATTATAAATATTTTACTTAGACATCTGTGGTAAAGCAACAGAGACCAGAATGTCTTCTTGAGTTTTATTCTCTGCAAAGAGTGTCAGACAAACATACAGAGTGAAGAGTGTGAGAGAAACAGGATGAAACAAACTTTTCTTTAGAGTGCAGAGCCTCTTCCTGTTTTCTGAGAAGAACAACGGTTCTTGCGGTCAGATCTAGATCGAGGCGCAAAAGATTTCAGACATGCAAAAGTTATAGCGAGGCCACGTGATATCACAGATACAAAAGGTTAGTGAAGGGCCAGAAGGTTATTGGAGACCAGAATAACAAACTTCTCAAAAAATTTTAAGCCTTTTTGGACAATTCTTGTTAAAAAAAAAAGGGAAACTGAATTGACTCTGCTCACACAAATGAGTTTAGTTGACACTGTAGTAATTTTAGATTTTAGGCTTCGTCCATTTTTTGTTAATCAGTTCATCTGGTTGCCTCTCATTTGAGTTTTGAATGTAATTAATTTGGCACAAAAAGAGACAAAACGCACAATAAGCAAAGTTAAAGATGAATTTGATAGCATTTACGTTTTCCTCAATTTCCAATAGGCTTTTATTGTTGTCATGACTTCTTCTGGTAATGCGACAGCCCTACATCGACGTATCTTAAAAAAAATACAGAACAGCATAAATATTGACAAAAAGAACAGAAAAATGGATTTGAAATGCTATTCCCACAGTCAGAATACAACATTTCTCGTCATAAACCTCAACTTTACAACTGTTTGGTGAATCTTCGTGAAGAGTTTAGCTACAAGTGACATATTGTGAATATCTCTGCGTATCACCTCATCTAATAGCATCCTGTTTTCAGTTCTTATTTTTATTGGCCTTGTCATAACAGAGAAGGAAGAACGCATCCTGTTTAATTTCAAAACTGGCCCGGTCCTCTACCTTAAACATCTGTGGTTCTTCTTCTAACACATTCTCCGGTTATTCACTTTCAACCAGTAGATGCCAGTGTTGTTTTTCACTGAGGGTGTATCCCTGATTCACAGGATTAAAAGAAGGCACAGACATACACTGCATACATGTTACCTATGAGCATGTATCATAATCTTCATTAATTCGAGTTATTAGTTGATTCATTTATTGATAAACAGCTTAGATGGACCTGAGAAAGTGTTTAAATAATCGATAAACAAGATAAATTCAGTGACCTACTAGATTTATTGGAACTGGAATGCTTATTTTCAGTTTATTCATAAAACTAAGAGGAACTGTGGTGATTTACATAAAAAGAACAAGTTTATACAGAGTGTCATCTGTTGATTATTAAGCAGGAAGCTGTCTCAAGTGATGTAATAAATAAATATATGCATATATACACATGTGTCACTTGTTCTTGTAACCTGAGGAAGCATAAAGTGAACTCTGTGAATAACCAGTACATTTAGGTGTTGTACCCTCACTGGATGTGTGTTTTTCTAAAACATGTGGTTCTGGTACTAGAGGACATTTATTGTGTAAAATGTGGGTCTTTCAGAAACTGCTGTTGCTTTTACTGTCATACACCTCCACTGGTATACGTGCAATACAATAAAACTGCTCAGTGTCAGTGCGTTCATTTCAACTAATCGAGTCGATGACAACTTGGAAAAAGCATGTGGTCAAAGCTGCCTGGTGAGTTGTTCTTCTGGATCATTCAGCTGTTTGTGTGTCGCAGGCAGCAGTGGGTTGGTCCTGCTCTCCATCCACCAAAATGGATTCCTCGGTTTTGTGAGGATCCTGTCTATAAATAAACCTGGCTTACACACTGACTGACGGCCTCAGACAGCTGCAGCCACCAGCCAACCAACCCCTGAAGGCTGTTCACAGCAATCTGACCGGCCCTCGAGAGCACCGACAGTCCTGCTCCGTAGTGGGGAGTAAGCAGGGAGCCCACCAAACCCAACCGGCACAAGGCGACGGAACAAAATGGCTGCCCTGACTATAGACCCCGTGGAGCAGCCTCGAATGTACCAGCAGACCCTGCTGCAGGATGGACTGTGTGACCTCTTGGAGAATGACAAGTTTGTGGACTGTGTTCTGAAAATCCAGGACAAGGAGTTCCCTTGCCACCGCTTGGTTCTGGCAGCCAGCAGCCCCTTCTTCAAGGCCATGTTCCTGTCGGACCTGGAGGAGAGCAAGAGGAGGGAGATCATCCTCAAAGATGTGGAGCCTGGTGTTATGGGGATGATCCTGCGCTACCTTTACACATCTGACATTAACCTGACAGAGCAGAACGTCCAGGACATCTTCATGGTTGCCAACATGTACCAGATCCCCTCCATCTTCTCAGTATGTGTGTCCTTCCTCCAGGAGAAGCTGGTTCTGGGTAACTGCCTGGCTATCTTCAGATTGGGGCTGCTGCTGGACTGTCCAAGGTTAGCTCTGGCTGCCAGAGAGTTCATCTGCGAGCGCTACCCGGTTGTTGTCAGGGACCAGGACTTCCTGCAGCTCGGCCCCAGTGAGCTGGCCATCCTCATCACCTCCGATGCTCTCAACGTTGAGCGGGAGGAGCAGGTGTTTGAATCCCTGATGGAGTGGGTTGGGCACGATGAAACAAATCGGCTTAAGAATCTGCCGGAGCTGCTGCACTGCGTTCGATTCAGGCTCATACCTTTGGATTATTTCAAAGAAAAGGTGGAGCGTCACCAGTTCATCCGGTTCAGCCAGGAGATCAAGAAGGAGCTGGATCTTGTTAAGGATGCTCACAAGGGGCGGCTCCCCAAGCCGAAGAAGATGGAGAACGATGGGGCAAAGTGGGGAGAGGGGAGTGAGGACGAGGAGGATGATGAGGAAGGGTACCTGCCGGGTATCCTCAACAACAACCCTCGCTTTGGGATGTTCGAGATGGAACTGATACTTATGATCAATGACACGGGGACTGTGGCCTACGACCCGGTAGGAAATGAGTGTTTTGTGGTGTCAGAATCTACAGAAATTCCCAAGAACCACAGCAGCATGGTGACGAGTCAAAACCAGGTGTTTGTAGTTGGAGGACTTCTCTACAACGAAGAGAACAAAGACGAACCCTTCAGCTCTTACTTTCTGCAGGTAATGTGTCCGTGAAGACCATCTGTAACTCTTTACAACCTGAAATCAGATGGTTTATGTTTCATTTTGCACATTTCTTCTGTATTGAATTCCTATTGCATCGCTGTTTTCACCCCTAGTTTGACCCAGTAAGTTCAGAGTGGTTAGGGATGCCCTCACAACCCAACCCTCGCTGTCTGTTTGGCCTGACTGAAGCTGAAAACTCCATCTTTGTTGTTGGAGGAAAGGAACTAAAGGATGGAGAGCACGCCTTGAGCTCAGTTATGATCTATGACAGACAGTAAGTTTAATTATGTTCCATTTAATACAAAATTTCAGAACTAAATTATTACCACCTCTCCTGGAGATATTCTGTTAACCCTCCTCTTAGAAACACATTTACTTCATCGTTCCGATTATCTAAAAAAACCCACAAAATCACCAAACGCGAAGAGACACAGTTCCTTTTTTTCTCTCAGAACTGCTTTTGCATGAGTCTTCCTATTCAGTTTTGTTGTCTACAGAGTTGACTCATGATTCTCTTTTTAACATCCAGGTCATTCAAATGGGGAGAGTCGGACCCTCTGCCTTATGAAGTGTACGGACATGGAACTGTCTCACACAACGGTCTCGTCTATGTCACTGGAGGAAAGTCTGAAAGCAAGTAAGTGGCACGCCAAACTTAATTTATATTATTTTTTGCAAACTAGATTTTTATTTTTCAGCTGTGGGGACATTCAGAGAACAGAGCATGATCTGACTGTCCTCATTAAACAACTGCACAGTATTATACTTTATAGCTGTAATATCATAGATGATCCTCTTGGGCTCCACAGATGTTCTACCAGCCAACCAACAGTAGTATATAACAACCAACTGTGATAAATTACTGTAAAAATACAACCAAATGTACAGTTTTTCCAAAATATGGTTAAAAACAGCAAAATCTGTGCTTTTTTGAGCCAATAATAGGAATGACCAATAACAGCAGGCTACTGTGAAAACTCACAGCATGAACTGAACCAAAGGCATTGAGATTGGTCATTTTCCCCCTTTTTTAAATTCTTTTTTCAACTATGTTAATTTTTTCCCTTGTTTACTAAAATATAATCAATACAATATAATTTTTCATACACTGCAGCTTTTAAATAAATGTTTCCAATTTATAACATGCAAATTGCCTTGTCCTCAATCTCTATTGTTTTAGGTGCTTTAGTGTTTTATGCATTTTTTTTTAAAATATTAGAGAGTCGGTAAACTCTGGATGATAGTAAATGTCTGCAAATCATAGTTCACGTATTTTATTAGAAGAAGTTATTTTGTACATTGTAGATTGATACTGAAGACATCAAAACTACAAAAGAATACATATGGAAGTATGCTGTAAACAAAACAGTGTTAATCTTCAGCATTAATCTGCAATTAGAAAGCAATACAAATAAATACAAAGCATTGAATGAGAAGATGTGTCCAATTTCATTCATTCATTCATTTAACTTGTTCATTTATCTGTGAAGTTGCACTGTCAACAGATCTGCCTGTGCTTGTGTCTGTTTTCCTGTCCAATGTTTAATTTACGTCCCAAGTTATAATTGGGTTTGTGGATAAATAAAGTTCTGCTGAATTGAATGTAATAGTTTTTTCTAAGTTAAGGGATTCACAAGACACAGATCAAAGTGAACAATCAAAAACTGAAGGCAGCAGAGGTCAGCATATCCTGACTTTTAATCTCTAGTTCAGCTCAAGGCTTCTATAAAACCCTGGCTCCGATGGTTTCCGTAACACAGCTCAACACCATCTGTCTTTATATCCTCCCTGCTTTCATTTAAACCACACACCTCTAGTTTGTACTTTCTGTTAAAAACTACATCTTCTTATCCCCAAGTTAAACCAGTAGAAGATGTCAGTTATTTTGTAAAGCGTCCAGACTCTCCTCTCCTAAACTGAACTTCATGCATAAAACCACCTTTAACACAGTGCATTAAATCCTTTTCTACAGGAAATGTATGAGGAGAGTCTGCGTTTACAACCCCACCAAGTTTGAATGGAAGGACCTGGCCCCTCTGAAGACGGCCCGCTCTCTTTTCGGCATCACCGTCCACAACGACCAGATCTTTGCAGCCACCGGAGTCACAGACTCAGGCCTCACCAGCACCGTGGAGGTCTACGACATCGCCACCAACACGTGAGACGGCTGTTTGTTTTCTCTCCATGTGACACACTTTATCTGGTGGTTATGAGGTGAAGCATCTGTCCACAGTAGTGAATTGACTCAATGAGTGTGAAAAAGAGATCATTAGATCATAAAATACCACTCGGGAGTCATACAGTGATACAGCAGCTTATTTACCGCCTTCACTTCCCTCTGTGTGTGTTTGATTTTTGTTTCCTTTACGCTTCAGGTGGTCTGAGTTCACAGAGTTCCCTCAGGAGCGCAGTTCCCTCAGTCTGATCTCTGCTGGAGGTTTCCTGTATGCAGTGGGAGGCTTCGCCATGATGCCCAGTGACACCAGTGAAGAACCAGTCCCAACAGAGATGACCGACATCTGGAGGTGAGAGGCCACCACACAGAAAGAGTGTGACCAGAAGAACTATACATGAAACTAGGAGAATGAGTTTGACAGAAAGTTTAGAAAAGCATGCAATCTAATGTTTTGGTCAGTGTTTAGAATTTGATACTTTCTCTGATTTCTCCTAAAATCTAAATCAAACTGATGCTTTTATAACTATTTTGTTGCCTGAAATCCACACACAGTGCAAAAAGACTTCAGTGAAGAGGAGACATCTATGTAGTTTAGCTTTGAAAATTCCAGTGAGAGATAAAATTTAGATGCCATTTTAATCATTTCTAACCTTTTTCATGGGCAAATTATTTTTCAGCACAAAGCAGCATAGAAACACCTGACTTAACCCAAACAAACTGAGCCTTTCCAAGTCAGAGGGGAAAAAAATCTAAGGTCTAATTAGTAACCTTTAAGTCCTGTGAAGTCCCATATCTTCCAATTGTCAACAAATCCCTTTAGAGTCCAAAACCAATTATCTGAGCCAATTAATTGATAGCAGCAAGCATTGTCTGTTGGTCAAACCCTGGTACAGCTTATTCCCTCAGCGCCTGGAAACAGACCCTCACAATGCACCGTTATCTCCTCTTTAAGTAACGTTTGTGTCAAGCTGGTATATAAAACAATATGGATAATTCTTTTTTTTAAATAAAACAATGTTTTGGTGATCTGCTTTTAGAGATACCCATGCTTATTTAAAATTAACAGCCATTCTTCATTCAAGAGTTTAAAAAAAATATCAATAAACAAAAAATAATAATTAAAATTTAAATTCAAGTAGGGAAACTTAGAGAAACAAAAAGGCTAGGCTAAATAAAATAATAGAAAGAATAAAAATGCAACACAGTAATGGATCAAAGTATCAGTGTCAACTTGAATCAATCTAAAGAGGCGAGTCTTAAGCAGTCACATATGGGCATATGTAAGGTTTAACTTTATATTTTCAACTAGCAATTGCAGGACAATCCATCTCAAATGATGATATAACAAGCACTTTAAATCTCTTTTTACAGGTAGTAAATAATGATTACTTGATTCTAACACTGTTGAGATCCCATTTCTTATTACTGTATGCTCTCCTAAGGCTCTATAAGGGCACCAAACATTAACATAGTTATCTTTCCTACAGGTATGATGAGAAGGAGAAGTGCTGGAATGGGATTTTGCGAGAGATTAGCTATGCAGAGGGATCCACTATCCTTCCGGTGTCTCTCAACACTCTGCGTCTCACCAAGTTATAACTGAACCGAACTGTTGGTGCCGTGAGTTTAATGATGGGGGTAAATGAGTGCACTCATTATGGACACTGGCCCAAATTAGCTGAGGGTATATATAATGTTTCAGGGTAACAATTGAACTCAGTCTCTGAAGATGGAAAAAAAAGAAGTGTTATGAAATCAGCATCAAGTTGTTTTATCTCATGTTTTACAGCAGGGGGCGACAGATACATGTGAAGTATCAGTAGAAGATGAGTTAGAATATGACATCAGATTTATTTTCTAAGAAGCTAAAATGTTAATTTGTACATCTGTTTTTTGTTATATTATTCTTTATTACCTGTAACACTTTATTTAGATAGAAATGAAGATGATGGATGACGAAGTTTCTTTCAGTGACGTGTACTGAAGCCTTACCCACAGTGCAAATGGTTTTATTCCTCTTCATTTGACAGTTTGTTCAATAACATATTTACATATGACTCCACATACTGTACAGTACACCGTATTTGCTTAAAATTTACATGGCAACAAATGAGAGACACTTTCAGCGCCATCAACTTGACATTGACATTATACAAATACCACAGGTGAGGAACGTACGTTAAAATGTAAACACTGATTTCCAGTTGAAACCTGAGCACTAAAAGTATCACCGTAAAAACACTTCGAAAAACAACGTCTTCCAATCCATATTTACAGGTGAACATTATATACAACAAGAGCTGTGTGCGACATTTAGTCTGAGGTACTTTCAGTTCATTTTACTTCAGTTTCACTTTTACACACACACTGGTACAACAAGAACAAGAAGAGGGACTAAAAGTAAACATCGACATGATCTCTACGAGAAGGGACACTGTCACGGTCTGTACATGTGAGCAAATGAAAATGTCTAATCCGAAGAGAACGTGGCTTCAAAATAATGTCTGAGAATATTATGAGGCAGAAAACCACCAACCATGACATTAGTCAGTTTGATAAACTACATTTACATCAGACAAGATGATGAGCTGGCAGCAGGCCGCAGTTTGAATTTGATGCAAAGATCTGAGCATGCTCCAAGGAGGAATGTTAACATGGTGACATTTAGCAGGTTAATGATTACTCACAATTAGTTCTAAACACAAAACACATCTAAAACAAGGGGGAATATCATTAGTTCTGCAGCTATTTGAAGTGAAAGCATTGGCAAGTAAACCCAATGATGGTGCGATCGTCTGTGATTCTAGTGAAGTCGTTAGTTTAATATATTTTTATATACCATGTGACAGATTTACTGTCCCTCTTTGCCTGTCCTGTGCATAAGCATGAACATGCACAAGCTCAGACATCTAGTGGACATACTGAATAGTGTTGTTAGTGAGATGTTAGCTGGTGAACTGCCACCATGGTAAAGTGTTCTGTGAAGCTTAATGCCTCCCAGCCAGCGCTCCGACAGTCTCGTTATGGGCTAAAGGTGAACTTTTAATCATATGACAAATGCTGTGGTGGACCTGTATCACATGACTGCATTCAAGTCAGTAAGACAGGACACACAATGATCTTAATAGAATGCATTTTGTGTTGCTGATCAATCGGCTGTTGATTTATAGGGTTGGCTGGTAGCTGTGGAGAAAGTTGTTGATAAATTGCTTCCCTACATGGAACAGACAGTTAGTGGACAATCAGGAGACACTCACTCAATGTGACTACATGTGTGCATACTCCATCTTTAACCCTCCTGTTGTCCTTGTTTACAGGCACCAAAAAATGTCTCCTTGTCTGAAAAAAATGCAAAAATTCAGCAAAAAAAATCCCAAAATTTCTGAAAATTTGCAAAACCTTCAAGAAGAAAATTTCTATAATTCCTTAAAAGTTTTGACAAGAAAATTCTTGTAAATATTTGCAAAAAATGAGGAAAAATCTTCAAAAAAAATACTAAAAATATCTAAAGTGATTACATATATTTCAGTAAAACTTTTATATTCTTTAAGAACATTCACAAAAAAATCAACCAAAATCCAGCAACTTTTGCTGGATTTTGGTTGATTTTTATGTGAATGTTCGTAAGAAACATTTTTAACATTTCTTTTTTTCCACCAAAAATGTTCAAAGATTTCCCAAAAACGTTGAAAATGTGGTCATCAGAAGTTTCACTGTGAAAATATATTTTTTCCCACATTTTCAAACTTTAAAACGGGTCAGTTTTGACCTACAGGACAACATGAGGGTTAAACTTCCCCTCTGGCCATTGATTAAATCCCTAAAAATTCATCTTGATGTATAAAAGTGACATACTAAAACTTTTTTTCATGACAATATCACCTTTCTGCCTATAAATGGCTTAAATGTAACTGTACACCGTTGCTTTCTTTAAAATGTGGAACTCTATGAAACGCCTGCCTCTTCTCCACCCACATATCTGTTTCTTGCTGCATCTTGAGCATACCAGCTCACCTATGACTCTGCTTGTACGATGTAAAACTACTCTATGCTACACAATGGCAAGATTAAATATAGGATTAATTCAGCTGTACATGTTTGAACCAGGAAACAGCTCCAAAGAAGAATTATGATGCAGGAAGTCCCACCCACAAGCTGGCAGGACTGACTGTTTGGGTTCGTTATGTAGGTTGTCATCGGTACACTTCAGTTTTAAGGTGAAAATGCTCAGGCAAGGTGTTGACAGCTTATTTCATTTTGACATGCAGAAAAAAAACTGAGTTAACCATAGACTGTATATATAGTGGACATAGCATCTGGCTCCAAAATTGAAGTCCACCCGGAAGTGTCAAAAACTTGCAATATCACGCCGTCCGCTAGGGTTGGCTCCAAAAAGCTTTTGCTCCATAGATCAATTCATTTTTGGAAAAAAAAAAAATTTGATAGACTGATGTTCTACAGCTCAGAGTTTTTTTCCCGTTAGTTTTCATGGTCAAAATGAGAGATCAGGTGGCCGATCTTAAAATAAATCAATACTGAATTTTAAATAAATCGTTAAAGTTGGAGGAGCCAGGGGGCGTGGCTATACTTGATTGACAGTCCCATAGACTGGTGCTGCCCCGAGTTGCTCTCCGGTCCAGCCTGTTTGATGACGCTTTTTACGTCACTGGCTCCAAAAAATCCAAAATGGCGACCAGGAAGTAGCAAAATCCGAGCTTCATTTTCTCGGCGTTGAAACCAACGGGTGACGTCACGGTTAGTTCACGACTGGAGTTAACACAGTTAAAATGTGATTTTCAGCAGAGGAGGTCTTTAAGTAATCAATCATGGTATCAAAATTCATCCTAAGGGGACTTTGATGGAAATCCATCCTCTAGTTGTTCAGACATTTCACTTGTCTCATGGTGCCTTGCCTCATGGTGGCACAAGACAAAACGGTCCGGCTAAGAAAACATTCACTTGGATTCAACATCGGGAACACTTGTAAAAATGTGCCAATCGCTTTCCTAGATGACGTGTTTTACTGACGTATTTTACCGCTAGTGATCTTTGACCCACTCGTGGTGTTCGATGAAGAGAACAAAACAAAAGACTTAATAAAATGAATTATCCATGAAATCCAGTTAATGGAAGATAGTTATTGTTAACACACATTTATTTACAATTTTGTGTATTGAGGACTAATGGAATACATCTGGCCCATCTATTAAGCGCACTCAGGCAAAACTAAAAGCCTTCTGTAATCTGAGATAAATTTCACAAGCTGGAGCTTTGTCCTCTCTGCTGGAATGTTAGCCAGCAGTAATTCAGCTGAGTGCATTCCTCGTATAAAACTGTCATAGCCAGGATAGGAATGTCCAGAACGCTGGTTTATGCTAAAGATTCCCCCTCTGTGACTGCTGCTCACGGCAGCCTGTCAGTGTTGTTACCATCGGTCCCCGAAGCAACATGGGCCATTAGGTTAAGTGGTTGGAGTCCTCTTGTGTAACACACCCTTTTAATAAACATCTTACTTCTTATAGGACACAGCCTGTTTCTGGCCTTATCCATCTTGACATCAGATGGGAAATGCCAGCCCATTTCCCTTCAATTCACTTCAGTGACCATATTGGTTATGAAGATATCTCTGCCTGCAGTGGTGAGTTTGTAACTCTACTTGCCAGTAACCAGTTCAGGTTAACTCATCCGGTGATTACAACCAAGCACTACACTGTGCTGCAAGCCAATCTGTTAGCCTATATGTAAATATCAGACACCTGACTGTCAGTACAGCCAACCTCCAGCACAACGAAACTTCAAATCTACCTGAAAATAGTTGCTGTCAACCCTTTCATTAAACTGTTTCCATGGCGGTTTCAGGTGTCACTCAGTAATGGATACAATCACGACAAACAAATGTTAGCTTCAGTGTTAGAATGACCCTCAGTAACAGATATCTACTGTGTTCTAACAGTGCATGCAAGGCAAATGTTGAGTATATGATGACAAAACCAGAGAACTGGGTTAGCTTTATATGTCGGAAAGGTGCTCCTGACACGCAGACGCCCGTCGTGTGGATGGGCTGTTTTTGGTCAACATGGTGATCTGGGTGCTGAAGTTGTTGCCGTTGCTGCCGATGGAGGGTTGCTGGTACTTGGTGTCCGCACCCAGAAACCTCTGCAGCATCCATCTACGCCACTTACGCTTAATCTCTGCCTGTACCTGCAGGCAGAGACAGAGAGGTGGACAAACAGGACGGAGTTAAGAGGGTATGACACGCAGGAGGGGGAGGCAAAATGAGATTTAGTGACATAAGAGGGACAGTAAACATCTTTAAGAGCGGCCTTTTGTTTGAATTTACTCACCTCTCCGTTCAGGAAGCAGTACAAGACGGCAACAACAAAACCCTGTCGAAGAGAAAAACACAAAACGGCCAGTAAGAGCTGAAAAGAAACAGCAGTGTGATAGTACAGCTGGGGAAACACTCAAAATATTTGTACATGAGTCATGATATGAGATTATGACCAACTTCAGGCTCAGACAGAAGGTTCATCTGGATCTCTGGGAAATGTTCCCAGGAGATATCATTCTAACTAAAGCGCTTATAAATTAGGAATACTTTCCATTGCGAGCTTTCCATCATTGCACTTTGCTCTCTGTGTTTACATTCAATTTTATACTCGGTAAATCAGCAAACTATTTATTTCGAGCATAAAAAATCAAACATGTCAGCTGAACGAACCATCCATTCGCTTAATCAGAAAAACTGTCTTCATATTATGAAGCTGTTTTCATGCAAAGGACTCCTGTGATCTATCTGGAGCTTTGATTGTTGCATCAATTCTGCCTAAACTGCAATCTTGGGGAGGTCGGAAGAGAAAGTGGAGTCGCTCTTATAACTTGTATGCAGTTGGGATGTTACCTGAAATGAGCCCAGAATAAGGTCGAACACCATCCGCACTTGTGGGTGAATGTGGTCAGGGAGGAAGCCAAAAATAATGTAGTTTATTCCAAACAGAGGTATCAACAAGAGTGTGGATTTAGCAAGCCTCCTGAAAAGCAGAAGGAAATTCAAAAGTGAATAAAAGACCTGCTGTCACTATTGTTAAGATCCACAAAAGCAAGGGTCAAGGCCATGTTTGTCCCTGTGCAAGAGCTATTTCTCAATGCCAAGACTTAGCAGCAGAGAAATAGTTTATTCTTTTCCACCTGATAAGAAACAACTGTAACCCACACTACAATAGAGATGTTGACACTCTGAAAAACCTACGAGTACTGATTGGATTCCTTTCTTCCGATGTCAGGGCAATTCATCTTCTGTCGCAAAATCCGGATTATACAAATGAAGAGGAAGAAGTTCACCTGTCAAGAGAGCAGCAGACTGGTTAACGCTGTATAATGCAGATCTGGATGTGAAACGCTGCTGATGTGGAGGAGTTGTGACTCACGAGGATGGTGACTAAAATAGGTGTTTTGATGATCCACCAAGGACTGTCATCAATTATTTCCCAGCATCTGACAGAAGAGAGGAAATACAAACATGCTCTCAAGAAAATAATAATGTAACATCAGTGAATCAAACCCTTGAACTGATCTGGAAAGACAAAGAGAGAAGTAGCTTCACAAACAGTGAAGTTGAGAGTAAAGTTTTGAGGCTAGTTAGCCCAACTTTGCATCAACAAAACCTAAACACACAGTGGATACAAACACAATTTGCTCGTTTTTAATGTAATATACCACACTGGTGCATGTCAAAATTCATTTTTGATATATTTTTGAATAGTCAGTGGCAAACAATCTAATGACTTGGTTAGAATTAAGGTGGTGACATTTGCAAAAATTCACAAAATTCTCCAAAAAAACAAAAAAGAAAAAGGGTGTCAAAGGGTGGCCTGTTATTTTTTATGAAATTATGTACACCTACAGTAATCTAATATATTTTATATGCTGCAATATTAAAAGAAATTATTTAAATAACAAATAATGAATATATATGCACTATATTTTGGCATCAGAGTTGTGTGAACACTCTACGACTAACTATTAATCACTAACCAACCAAGACATTATTAGTAATTTTTTTAGGTTGGATAAATGACTCTTTCTATCCACAGACACACATTATGTTAATCCGAATTGCAAATGATGATACATTTACTTTCATCTGCAAGATTAAGGCAACGGCAAACAAGTAACTCACCCTGGATGTTTTAAATAAGCCTTTGTAATCACCCATGCTGAGATAAAGACAGTTGGAGCTCCTGCAAACAAGAAACAGAATTACCTGTAAGTAATTTCAGCATTAAAATAATCTTAATGCCCCAGAGAGAAATGATCAATTATGTCAACTGTGTTAAAACAAACACAGCGCAGACTCAAACCACAACCAAATATGCTGTCGAGGCTTGAGCCTGTGTACACTGTTAATCTTCGGGGTGATTTTATAGCTACGGCAATATTGCCACTTTGGTATGCTTATCACTTTTAACCGGACTCATATGCGCTCTGTGCCAATATTGGCTCTTCCTGGGTATCTGCAGGAAAGTCACAGGCTTGTTTCCATTTTCCTGCTGGCAGACACAACATTTCAGGCTTATTTATAGAGACGCTTTATTGGTGTGATGGATGAAAAACATCGTAAATTTAGAGGGATGATTGCTGGATATAAATTTCAAAGGACCTCTAAGGACCTAAAGGCAAAAATAAGAATATTCTAAAGGAAATTCTGATCAAAGTAGTTCAGGGTTCAGCCAGTTCTTCTGCATGAATATATGTATTTTGATGAAAGCTGTCAAAAGAGCACGCTCAACGGAAAGCACCCATCTATTAACAATATAAAAGGTTGCTTGTTTGGATTCTTTGTTCTGTAAATAACGTATGGTGGTCATATATTATGTCTGGCTCAAATACACATCAAAAACATGGCAGGACTGTCAGACTGTACTATGACAACAAGAGCAGAGAGCCAGCTGCCTGCTGCTGCTAATCTAAGCTACACTCATTCATATGCAGATGGAAAGGCTCAGTGTTTTCCCGAAGCAGCTGCATAAAGCCTCACTTGTAAATTCATTTACATTCGATCATATACAGCTTATTGTGGCTGTTGTGGTAAAGACTAAACAAGACACTCAGGTTGGCCTGATTGATAACATTTGATGATTCCTAGCTGCCACTTTAGCTGAATGGATGGAGCCAGTCTTCCTTGCAAATGAGATTGTGTGTGTTATCTGTATTCATCAACGTATGGCGCAGACGCTCGCACGTACCCCAGCCAATCAGGATGTACCACCAGAAGTACTTCCTCTCGGAGAAGAAGGAGACGGCTAACAGGGCGTGAAGATACAAGCCCTCCACCAGCAGCCAGAAGTAACTCGCCGTGACCCCGTACTGGAAGAAGACCACCACGGCCTTGCAGCCCACCTGCAACGCATTTACATGTTAGCGCATTACTGCGTCACTGTACGCAAATCTAATCCTGCTGCAACTCAAGCCAGTGGGCGAGGCGGTGTGGAGAACGCTTTCAGTAAATTACCCCCAGATTGGAAAATGAACGTGTCAGACGTGGGAAGTCACCGATCAAAAGGAGCAGTGAGGAAATGACTGGTGATATGAGCATAACGTAATTAGAGGAAATTCCCGTTAAGGTTGCACTGATTATACTAACAGAGTAGTTAAATCTGTAATCTGCAGCAAGTGTGTTTGAGACTAGTGTTAATGGTTATAGCTGAGGTCGCTCACATTGCTATGGGAAGACTCAGAGTAGCATCCTGATCCACCATGAACGGGTAAACAATCTCTCCTAATAACACGGTTTTTGTTTTGTTGGGGTGTCTCTAAAATAGTGACAATTTGCTATTTGTTACCATGATTTTCTATTTTTCAGTATTTATCTGTATCTTTTCTGGATCATATATAAAATGAGGCTATTACTCTACTCTAGTAGACTCTATCGCTACGTCAAAACAACTAATTTTCTTCACATCAGCAGTGGTGAAAGCAGACAGCAGCAGCTACTTTTCATCTGTTTTCTTACTCTTAATTTTGTTGTTGCACAATATATTGAGCCTTTTCTCTCTTTTCTGCTTATTTACAAGGTACAAATCTGGTTGAGAAGCAGGCTCACAGCAAAATGAGTGAGAACGACTAAAATAAGATTGAGCTGATAAAAAGAAAAGGCAGCTCTATGGGAATATTCCAAGTACAGAAAGATGACAGTGACCAAAAACAGACTCTCCTGGCACTGTCTTGTTGTTACTCCAACATGACGAATTAGTTTGACCATATACATTAGCAGTACGAAGTTCTGTATGAGGAGGGCAAAGCCTGAATATCATCCAAGGCAAAAAAAAACCAACAACATTTTGGATGCCTTTTTCCGCGGAAAATTCCCATCCCTGAAAAAAGCGGAATTCCGCGAATTCGTGGAAAAATCACATCCCTGCATATGAGAAAGGTCGCAAATAACCGTTTTCTGCTTTTAAAAAAATTCTCTTTGCAGATGCATTCCCCTAAAAAATCATCTCAGTCATCCTTGAATTAGTAATTTTTTCCAGATACTGACATTTTTGATGCATTGAAGCTGTTTTTTCTGGTCTGGAATTTAAAAATTCATTCATACATACCTCCAGCAAATTTTACCTTAAAGTTACTTTTAAATGTAAATAAAAGCTGAGAAATGATTTTTCCCACAATGATGCCTCTTGTAAATGATTTTATTATCTTTTTGGGAGACACTTCTGTCATTTCCAATCAAAAAAAACTTGCCATTTGAAAAAAAGCAACTTTAAGTTAAAATTTGCTATAAGTATGAATAACTTCAGGCTTGATTGTACATATTTCTTTTATTTCAGCTGGTCTGGTAAGGGCATTTTTTTTTATTATGGCTTGTGCAGTTATAGATCCACAAATGTAATGTTTGCCATCTCATGCAGTATTTTCTTTTAATCTGATGAAATTTTTGTGTATTTTTTTCAAATCACAATATAAGAAACCCAAAATATCGCAATGCCAGTTTTTGCTATTATTATGCAGCTCTAATTCAAATGCCTCATTATTCATACTAATGATAAATAAAAGCTAAATAAATTGCTTTCTTAACGTTGTGCCTGCTGCTTCTAACAACGCTGAAGTGTTTTAGCTCTGCCGTAGCTCACACACTGTGTGCTGAATGAAGGCCACTGTGTCAGCTAGTGATGATGATGATGATAGTGACACATTTAGCCGGCTGTCATTAAATCAGCAAACTGACCGTATGTCATAAAGTAATATCCGGCTTAATTTGGCAAACATTAGACACTAAAAGCTCCTGGACAGATCAGACCATGTGAGGCTGTATCAGGAAAACTTCAAAAAATGAGAAATGACGCGTATAAATTCAGCTTTTCATGTCGTATTTCTCACAGCTTCTCCAGTGAAAGTGTATTTAACTTCTAGTAGGATGGAGGATTATCAAAAGAGGTCCTGAGTTTTAGTCTGTGTGGGTCAAACCTGGAAAATACAGGATCTGTTTTCAGGCTGAGACCACTGCTCAGTCTCGACTGTGAATTCATATTGAACAGATGTGATAATGGTACCGATCCTGTCATTTCACTCAGACGTTACACAGAATCACAAGTTCTAATGCTGACTTCATAGCTAGAGTCTGTTCCACTAACCTCTGCTTCATTCTCTGTTATCTAAGATAAACAAATATCTAGCACTTGTTACATACTGCATGCACACGTACCTGCGTCATTGGAACTCGGTTTCATCTATATCCATGATGTTAGCCACCGCTGTCTTTCTGTGATTCTTTTCATAATTATTCCACCAAGGAACGTGGTGGAGCTATGTGACGATTAGCGTACGTGAATCAGTCTGTCTGTGTACACCATTACCCAGAAACGGATTTGGATGAAATTTTCAGGGAAGGTCAGAAATGACACAAGGACCAAGTGATTAGATTTTGGCAGTGATGTGGTTTATAGTCTGGATCCACAGATTTGTTAAAGATTTCTGTATCATTGTGAGATAGTAGCACAGTGTCACTGCAACCATGACAACAAGTGAACATTACACAGGATTGCAATCCTACGACTGGAAATGAGAAAGGAACAACAGATTAAACTGTGGGGGTGTTTCTGAGTGCCATTAATTCTCATCGGCTGTTACATATTTAGGTCACGCGATTCGGTATCCGTACATAAAGTACACACGTAAAACACACGCCTGTGCTCAGCACAAAGTAATTTTGTTTGTGGGTACATCTATATTAAATGGCCATATTCTATGCTGCCGTGATTTCTGATCATCAGTAACTAACAAAAATATGCTGCATTTCTGAAATGCCATATGAGCAGCCTTGGAGGAGGACTGTGCTCTCTCAGTGCTTTTCTTGTTTTTGCTGTAATCTGTCACATCGTGTGACCGTCTCAGTGCTGTTGAGCTGAATATGCTTGATACTATAAAAATGTACGCTTTTAACTTTGTTATCTAACAGATTTCACACAGTTTGTTAAACTACAGATAATTACCAGTAAATTCACAGAATTACTTCTCTGAATCACTAATAAAGCATAAAAACGGCCTAAACTCTCAATAATCTCTACATCAAATACCTGTATTTTCACCAAAGATAATTTGTTATTTTTACAATGTCTAAATTACACTATTTTTACTCCGTTTAAATCAGGTAAAACATCAGTATTTTACCATTTTTTTATCTGTTATTTGAAAGAAAAATATGTATATTAAGGACTGAAAAATGGTAAATAGTTTACACTATTTTTTAGTGATTTTACAGATTTTTTCCTCTTCCATTAAATTTCAGATAAAAACTAATAAAAATCACAGAAAAATATTTATTTACACGCTATCTGTAAAAAGAAAAAGAAAAACAGGCCAACACTGTACATAATATTCCACATTAAAAATATATTTGTTTTAAAAATAGTAATTTATTATTTTACAACGTGGGACCATTAAATCAAACTGTACACTACTTAATGTATTTGAATCTGTGAGAAAAAAACTCTTTATTTTACAGATATTTGCAGTTTGTTTGTTTTTCACAGCCTTTAAATGTTACAGTATGCCAACCTTTTTTAATGTATGTTTTTAACAGGACTTTTTTTTTACAGTGTACTTTGCTCCTCAAGGGCAATTAAGTGTTTTCATAAAAAACACTCTCCCTTTTCACACTACATGAATGGATCACACAACATTAGGTTTGTTTCCAGCTAGATTTTCAGGAATTTCTTACAAATGTCACTGTGATTTTGAACAATGTTTTTTTAGTTTTACTTCAACTGATTGCTCCTTCCCATTCAGAGCAAACTGAACTGAACAGAAACATATGAATGATTTATCAGGTGTGTTTGGGTCGCTACAATCTGAAGAGGAGGAAGAGAAAATATCTAAACGCAGCCTTTAACTATCAGCACTGGGAGACAGTAAAGCAGGTGATTTACAGTCTTCTGATCTAATCGTCTGTGGTAATAAAGCGATGGATTCAGCTGGAGCAAGATCTGAGAAAACAACACTGACGTCGGTGACTTGATTGATCACGTAAAAATAAAGCAGCTGTATTATGTGAAACTGTACCACCTGCAGGAGCTTATCAACACCGCTTATCTTCATTTCACACTGGTGATATTGTGGCTATGATCACACTGTCGAGATAAAGTGATTAAAACTACATATCAGAACTCTTAATGTGATTTATTGCTGAAGCTATCTGCAGTTCAGGCGTAATGTTCGGCAAACAGGAACTCTCACAACATCCTGCTGGACAGATGAAAGCGAAGCATCGTCTCAGGGGTAGAAGAGGCTCAGCAAACACAGTTACACCCAGAACATTAAGTAAACTCTGATACAATGCATTTAAGCCAGTAAAGTCCGAGTGAGTCATTGCCTCAGCTTAGGACAGAAAGCAACAGTTGAACATGTTAAGCTTAAGAAGAGGTTTCAGTTGCAGACAGGAGAAAAAGAACCCACTGTAGATTCACAAGTTGAACTGATGTGATGGTGAGTGAAAGCAGAGTTTTCAGCACAGAAGGAGGAGAGGTACTCACAGATGACTGGCAATTCTCTGTCTCTCCGACATCATACAGAACGACGTCCTTGACGAAAACAGTCACAGCTTTCAGTATAAAGGACACAAACAGATGCATATGGATGTAGTTCCTTGTGCAGTGCAGTTTCCTGTAGAATAATACAAAAGAACAAATGATTGAAATCAGGAAGGGGAAGCTAACCCTTCTCTTTGGGGAGTTGCTAGAGGTACGGACCAGCACTTTCCATTTGCCAATCAGATACGCGAGATCTGGTCACGTGACTCCCAGTAGACGCTGGAGGTACGGACCCGTAGCATCGGTACTACAGGTACGGACCCTAAACCTGACCCTAACACTAACCCTAACCTTAACCTTTGCTTACCTTTCAACAGTTTGCAGTGGTTAGCAGCTTCTTGACTCGCAAGACTCGCGTACGGGTCCGTATCTGTCTGGCAAATGGAAAGTGCCGTATCCGTAGCCCACAGGCTACAGGTACGGGTCCGTATCTGTAGACACTACCTTCTCTTTGAGTGACCTCTCCTGGAAGTCTTTTAGAGAAGATTGTGTGTTGATGGCACTGAAGAAGGTAATGGGAATAAACATCAAAAAATGACTAGAGGAAACCTCACTGACTGAGGAGAGTAGTCTTTATGAACACTCACCAGTGTTGACTGCTTTTAAAAGTTACTCATTACACTACAATATTACCGCCATTATAAAGTAACTTCATACATTACAGTCACCCGTTAGAACGCAGCAGCACGTCTGCTTTCCAAACAGCCAAAAACAGCACATCACTCCACTGTTCAGGTCGCTTCACTGGCTTCCACTTGCTCCCTGCATAAAATTCAAAACTCTAACACTTGCATTCAAAACTACAATGAAAACATCTTCCCTCCTACCTGAACTCTCCAATTCAGGTCTACATTACCTCCTGCTCACTACACTCAGCCAACAAAATGCGGTTGATCCAACCGCCACAACAGGGCTGGTCCATAGGTAGACTATTCTCCTCTGTGGTTCCCGAATGGTGGAACGAGTTACCAAATTATTCGATCTGCAGAGTCTCTATTAGTCTTTAAGAAAAGACTAAAAACCAGCACTTCACTGAACACCTTAGCACAACGGACTACAAAGACAAAAAATTCTATTACATCTGCACTGCCTGTAGACACTACGGTCCTATTATCAAACTTGAACTTGTTTTATGGCACTTATGATACTTGTTTCATGGCACTTATCCAGGTTGTTTTCTCCTGACTAGATCCTTGCTTCTGTTGCATCTATTCTCAGATGTTCGTCGCTTTGGATAAAAGCATCTGCAAAATGAAATTGTAGAATTGTGGCCTATTATACAGTTACTCCAGTAATGGAGTAATGTGAAAGAGAAACTAGATAAGGGTTCTTTTGAACTGCAAAACTAACACATTAAGTTACTTCCATCCATCCATCAGATATACACCGCTTAATTCTCATTAGGGTCGTGGAGGGGCTGGAGTCTATCCCAGCTGACTCGAGTGAAGGCATGGGACACCAGTCTGTCACAGGGCTACATATACAGATATACAATCACACTCATATTCACACCTACGGGCAATTAACCTCAGCATATTTTAGGACTGTGGAAGGAAGCCAGAGTACCTGGAGAAAACCCACGCATGCACAGGGAGAACATGCAAACTCCATGCAGAAAGATCCCAGGAAAGCCAAGACACGAACCAGGGATCTTCTCGCTGCAAGGCGAACGTGCTAACCACTACGCCACTGTGCAGCCCCATTAAGTTACTTGTTACAACAAAAAATAACCCAAGGACTCTTAAAAACTACCTTGTAATGCGTAACCCTTGTTGAAGAACATTCAGTACAGAGGTAAACAAGAGGAAATCAGAAGGGTTTTCAGTGAAAATGTCACAAATAGAAATTCTCTCTTCCGGGTGTTATCGAACAAACGCCTTCCTGGTGAGCTAACGACATGGGGTGAAGTGTGTAAACCCATCAGGCGAGTCTTCTCAGCAGGACGGGTGCAATGACACACAGCATCAACCAGCTGCCTGAACACCGGCTGCAGACATAAACAGCAAATGCTGTTCACATCCTGTGTCTCTGCTGCACTATGCAAACCAACAGACTTTTATAATTCCAAAGAATAAACACATCCCTTGTTGTTTAGCCGATAAGACACAGTCCAAATGCAAAAACACCCCACCAAACAGGCCAACCTGTTTATTAGAAACCACACACACCCGCCGCTTATTCAAATGATCAGCGCTGTGTCATGCAAACACGCACTCACCATTTTCTCTCTGCAGCCTCAGGACTGAATATGCCATCAAGGAGCCTGCTGTGAACAACAGCCGCCCATCTAAGTGGTTTGACTTTACTGTTTGACTTTATAGCTGCTTACATTTCACAGCTTAGAAATATTGATGCAGATGGTGTCAAACTTTGACGACTCGTCCAACAAAATCTGGTCGTATTACTGTGTGAAAAACACTGTAAAACCCCTATAAAATGCAGGAAATGTGGTGCAAAATCAGGGATCACAGGGTTTTATTGCTCTAAAAGATGGGAAAAGGTGTTTGATTGTCTTTATACAGGGACATTAGGCAGCATTTTGATGAATCTCCTCACCGGAAAAGACAGAGTATGATGATGGCGACGGTCAGAGAGATGAGCGACACACTGTGACCGATGGTGTATCCCACTTTGATAGCACCGAAGAAATCTCCCTGCAACGACACATCCAGTTACGCTCACTGGAAACAGTTCATTTGGACTGAGTTTGACATTTAACATAAAGCCACGTCAGCAGCAGCAGCATGGGATTTGGTGGTTTCAAACTCTGGTTACCATACTGACTGTATTATCGTCCACGGTGTTGTTGGGATTATATCCACAGTCCAGTATGTAGGAGTCGATGCTGATCGGCATCCAGCCATCCACAGTGCAGGTCTTTGAAAGATTACCTGATGAACAAAGGACAGAAGAACAAGATTGGACGTGATTCTTATAAAATTGCAGTAATGTATGTGTGGGTTGAGAGGGGAGTTATACGAGCTGCAAGGCCAAACTACCCCTACATTTACTCACATTTAATTATGTCACGCTGAGCTCTATATGTCTCGCTGGAATACTCCCAAACACTAAAGGAAACGGCGACTGGTTGTCCACCCGTGGGGACAGTTCCCACGTGTACTTGTCTCTTTCTGTTTTTTAATTACTATCAGGCTTCACATACACACACGCAGCAGAAGGCCAATGATCAGGCAGAGATATTTTTACTCAGGCCTGTCCATGGGGGCAGAGGTGGAAGGTCCAAGTGCATTAAACTGACCATTAAGAGAGGGTACTCTGAACTGAGGAGGAGTTAGACCAGCAGAGTCCTCATCCACTACAGGGTACAGTAAATGAGAGTACAGAAAAATACAGCAGGCTTGAGCTTAGCAGAGAAGAGCTTTGTGGAACAGAAAAGACAAGAGTCTAGAGTTGGACCAGAGCTCTGGCTAAATAGAGTAAAGTTCAGTAAAATGGATCTCAGCAGATTACTACAGAGCTCTCTGGAGTATAGAATAGTGTTGGAGGCAACAGTAGACCAAAGCTTAGTGGATTAGACCAGATTAGAACTCCTTAAGCCTTGTTATACTCATTTGCAAATGTGCACATGGAGAGCTTTGGACTAGAGCTGAAACCATTCCTCTGGTAAAAGTAATCTGATTACTAACGTGCTTTGTTTAATCTACTATGTATATACTACATGCACGATACAGCACAGACACCCGCCTGGATCCACGGATTTGTTAAAGACTTCCCATTGCGAGATAGCAGCACGACATCATTGTAACCATGACAACAAGTGAATGCTACATCAGCTGCCTGCTAACGATCACATGATTGTGATCCAACTACAAATCCACTGGGACTTGTCTGTCAGAAATGATGCAAGGAACAACTGATTAAACTGCGGGGTGTTTCTGAGTCCCATCACCCGCTACATACTTAGGTCACGATGTAGCAAATCCCAGCCAGACAATAGTGTAGCATATTGATGTTTCACAAAGCCTTTATTTACATTCAGCCATCAGCCTTAATTTGAACACTAACTCACCTTTTTGTCCTTCACTGCTTTCTTCAGGAAACACCATAAAAGCTTGTTCCCATTCCAGCTAGGTGCTTATAAGCTTATACACATCCTTTGCATTAGACAGCAACAGTAGGTAATTGTTTTCCTTCCATCTTTACGCGAATTTCAAACTTTTCGGCAGCGTTTTCGTCATATCAATACACCGCTTCTTTGATAAATATGGTAGAAAAATACAAATATCACACACATTCTAGTATATGTGAAAAAATAGATATTACACAGGGTTTTAATAATACAAATGTGTTGATACTATTGCATTGTTGCTATTATGCTGCCTCTCTAGTGGGCAGTGGGAGTCCAGGTGGAAGACTCTGTTGCATGTGCAGTTCATCGTACATATGTATTCTGTGCATACTGCTGCAGAGCATGTGTACATTTGCCTTTGTCATGTAGCTGGCGTGTTGACGAATTTGTGCTGCACACAGAGTCAACTCTCGAGGATTTGGTGAGACGATTAAATGAACATTAAACAAACTTACAGATGTGGAAAGTAAAACACCAGCATTAGAATACTGTACGGTGGAGCTGAGTAGAGCAGGTTAGCACTCTGTAAAGTCGACTACAGACGACAGAAGACTTGACATTAGTGGAGAAGAGCCTTTGGAGTAGAGCCGAGTTGAGCAGAGGAAAGTAGAGCTGTGTAGAGACTAGAGCTCAGCAGATCACAGCTCTATATAGTGTAGAACTCTACAGGACTCAAGTGTACAGCAGACCAGAGCTGTGCAGGCTGGAGGAACGCTGTAGCACACAGCAGGCCAGAGCCTAATGCCTTACTTTCTGCATTCATGATTACACGGGAGTCCTCCAGGGTCTGCATAACAAATTGTATTGAAACTACTCAATAAGGGCAGCAGTGTGCAGCAGTAGTATGCATGTACAGAATACTACAGTATGATCTGCTGCACATTCATGGAACAGAGGCCTCCAAGAGGACTCCCGCAGACTAGAAGGGTATAAAACAGCAGTAAAACAACAACAACAACAACTATGCATCCATTGTAAACAACAACTGTCCATGTGCATGTCTGCAAAAGGGTATAATCAAGGCTTAAATAGAGAGTTTGCAGTATTCTGCTTATTAGGATAGAAAGCTGAGGTCTGTAAAGTAGAAATCAGTAAAGTTACAATCCTATTAGAGAGAGAAGAGTAAAAGTATGAGGCTAGAGGATTGTAGAAGAACAAAAAAACACAGATTAATAATTATTAAATTAAATCAATTAATAAATACAGAAACATATGAAAAAGGGACTCAATAACTGAATGTAATTGTACTTTTCTTTTGTTATTAAATTGTTTAAAGCTCCACACATGACAACTGCAGGGCACGTTTTACAAAAAAAAGGTTAAAAAAAATTTTTGTTGCTAAAATGTTCATTTTAATACAAGAAGAATGTCAGATCTCAGTCGTATTATCGTTCTCTTTTTACCCTGTTTTCATAAAAATGACCAGATTTATAAGAGATATTTGAGCAAATGTGTAAATAAATGAATTCTGGTAGCTCTTTGGCTAAAAAGCATGAAGCAGAAATGTTGAGAGAATGTTGCTGAATGGCTGCTGCTGAATGACATAAATAAAGGCTAAAAAAGCAGATTGAGGACACAGATGGATTACTTTAGGGTAATATCCAAATCACAAGTGTTCCACAAAATGTCAAGTTTCAGATCAGTATAGCTTTTAGATTCCTCAAGCACTGAGGAATTTAAATGCATCGATGTTCGGTGGAGGCACTAATAATTAATTAGACTGTAAACCTGTTTTACAACACTCACGAAGCTTATCTAATCCTGGAGCCGAACAACGAACTGACAGCTCTGTGATTTTTGTTCTTATTGTGAAATGCCTATTCCTGGCATTTCCTCATCTCTCCTCTCCTGTGTGCGTTGGCGACAAATCAATGTGTGCGCTGAATAATACCATAAAAATCTAAATGCGCATGTTTCCTAACTCCTATCAAATCAAGACGGAGTTGGGAAACGACCGACAATCCAAAGTCTTAGAATGTGTTTGGCATCAAAATTTGGTCGGCTCACAAATACCTGAGTGGCGTATTGCAGAGAAGACGGAGGCTTAGCTTCCTCAAACAACATGACAAGACACAAAGGCGAAGATAAGCCCCTGCTGTTTCAGCCCATGCCACCACTGGATTTGGCTTGTTTGAGGGATTGCCAGAAGAATGCTTTCATCATCCCCCCCAAAACATGACTGCAAGGATTTCCAGAGTCATGCGTGACAACGAGGAGAGCTCAAATGAGTTCATCACCGCCATAATAGCTATTATTCTGAGGCTTTTTTTTATCTTGTCTTTTCTGCAGAGTCAAATGGTTTATCGTTCCTTATTATATCTGAGAGGAAGACGCATATTAGCGCCATTATATTGACTTCAGCTTAAATGATTGCTGTGACAGGCAGGTGAAGCCACTGACAGCGAGGCACTCTGTCACTCTGAGCATGCAGAGAGGGCGAGTCTCCAGTGTTATTAAAAGAGATGAATGACTGCGTGTTTGCGCTCGGCCTACTAGGCAAAGAGTTCATGAGAATGGCAAACTCTATCTCAGCTAAATTTACGACTTGAATCTCTGTGGCGCCGTGTTTCGTAAGGCTTGTTTTTGCATGCGTGCGCGAGGCTTATAAAATGAATGGCTCAGGATGTGTCAATAACTCTTTCACAACTGCTCCTCGCCGTTTTGGCAGATTGACTTTTTGACATCCTGTGTAATACATTCACAAAAGAGAAAGTTCTTGAAACATTTCGCTAAGCTTTTTAAATAGATGAATAAACCTGAAATGCTCCACAAACAGAGCCGTTTCTCTCAGTTCCTGTAATGCCAATATTTGGAGATCCATCCAGTGTCAGTGGTAATTTACAATACACAGAATCCCAGACTGTTCATCATCCCTTAATTAAGTCCTTCTTACATGACCGAAGAGCGCCAGCAGCTATAACCAGCACAGATAGCACATCAGAGCCCACAGGTCACTTACAACCACTTCTCTCCACTCTGAACACCCTGGACCTTCATCCTGATCCCTGCACACTGGGGGTCTGTTGATCCCGTGAACCTTCGACATATCAGTGAAATATACGTCTTCTGCCTTCAGCTGCACAAATCTGGCAATTCCTCATGTGTCCGCTCTCTATTCCCTGGAGTGCTATCCTCTCTCAGGTCACACCATCTCCCATCTGGGTCACATCACAGCTTCCCACACAAGCCTTCTTCTCCGAGCTGACGATAAATCTTTGGTTCGAGTTCCCTCTCATATCCTGAATATGGCGGGGTAAACACCACGCGACGAGAACCCTCTTCGCCACGGTTGCTAGAGGAAAGCGAGCGCCGCAATCACTTACAGCTGAGGTTTGAAACTTGATCAAAGGACGGCAAAGGTGGTCGAACATCTGGTGCGGAGTTTGTTAAAAATGTCGAGGTGTCTTGCACACGACCGAAGACAAGAATGAGGCTGATAGAAAAAAAATTATGGAAGCAGTGCGACTAGGAACCCAGTGAGCAGCTTTGACACCGCTAATTCTGAATCCAGTCTTATGAGCTAATCAGCAGCTTCACAGATGAAACAAACACCAGAGTGTTACATTAATTAAATTAGAAGGACAGTGGGATGATTGTTTGACTCAATAACAGCCCAGCGATTCATAAAAATAAACTCATAATGCACCACGAATGCTATAATTACAATCTGAATATATATATAGATATTTAAAAAACCGAATAAACAGATTTTATTATTGAGTGACAGCCTTAACCCTCATGTTGTCCTGCGGGTCAAAACTGACCCGTTTTAAAGTTTGAAAATGCAGAAAATCAAAATATTTTCACAGCGAAACTTCTGATGTCCCCATTTTCAACATTTTTGGGAAATCTTTGAACATTTTTTGGTGGAAAAAAGAAATGTTAAAAATGTTTCTTTGAGAATATTCACATAAAAATCAACCAAAATCCAGCGAAATTTGCTGGATTTTGGTTGATTTTTATGTGAATATTCTCAAAGAAAATATTAGAAGTTGTACTGATATGTATATAATCACTTTAGATACTTGTAGGATTTTTTTTGGAAGATTTTTACAATTTTTTTTGAAAGTATTTACAAGAATTTTCTCACAAATTTGCAGGATTTTTTAAAATAAAACTTAAAGGAAATTTTTAAGGAATTATTGGAACTGTCAGAAATTTGAGGAATTTTTTGCTGAGTTTTTTTTTTTAAATTTTTTTCAGACAATATTTTTTAGTGCCCGTAAATGAGGACAACAGGGGGGTTAATGTACCTGCACCATCAAGAATTAGCAAACCAAGTCATTAAAGCACAAAATGTGGACCTCAGTTGTGCTTCTTACCCAAATGCAGATGTTTTATGATATAGAAATGTGACAGGAATTGCACTGCCTGGGCTAGAAGTGATCTAAGTTGAAATCAGGTGAGCAATGTCAAAAATGAAAGTGACTTTCTGGTGCAGAAACTGTCTTTCTAACCTGAAATAGATTGTACAGGGGCAGTTCCTGTGGTTAAAACATGTACAAAAGTTTGGGCAGCACTGATGTAGCTTCCAAGTTCCTGCGGTGGAAAACGACCTATTATTAGCCGGACACATTCGGTCTATGTCTCATCTCACCCAAAGGCTCTTTTTTGCTCACTATAACCCACTTTAAGACAAATTAATTAATTATGTAACATTTATATATAGTGCATCTTTGAGTATTTATAGTTGCTTTGTGACAGAAATACTGTGTCATAATGTTTAGACTACAAGTGAGCTATATTTAGCTTTGACACAGCCATGCCAAGGCTAGAAATGGCAGCTTAAATCACAGCAACACAGAGGAAAAACAATGTACGCTGTAAGACCCTATTCTTTGTCACACAGTATTGTCATTTGATTCACTGAAAGTGTTAAAGAACTGATCAGTGCAGCACGATGCAGCCACATCTGTGTTCTTGCAGCTAATTCTAATCAGCTTCTAGAGTGTTTCTCAAGTCTCCCACTTGAAACTGAGTCTCCTCTCCCAGCTGACTACAAATAAACAACTCCATCAAGTCTTAATTAAACTGAGGAGACTTGGCGAGGTAATTAATGGCAAATGGAGACACGTAGGGAATGCTCTCAGTAGCTACAGTACAAACACACCGCTAAACCCTCAGCTTCTCCTTATAGATAATTAGCATTGTTTCCCCGTGAGGCTTTCGCAAATTAAAGAAGGACAAATAAACAGAACATCTCTTTGATGAGTGGATGTTGCGGGGATGGGAAGTTGTTTTTTCTGCTGTCACTCAGACGTGCCATGTGTTTGGAGGTTTCGCTGTACTCTGCGTGATATATGAGACGGAGTGTCAGAAAAGATAAGTGAACATGAGTGGCATCATGAGTACGAAGCACCAGGAGACTCAATGTGCTCCACAGTTCCTATTTCTGCTGTCAGATATGAAACACACCGGGAAAGACTTG
Organism: Acanthochromis polyacanthus; assembly: GCF_021347895.1. NCBI lineage: Eukaryota > Metazoa > Chordata > Actinopteri > Pomacentridae > Acanthochromis > Acanthochromis polyacanthus. The sequence continues at coordinate 33,866,089 of NC_067121.1, forward strand.
CTTGGAACAATAATAGAGGTGAGGGAAGGTTTAGGACGAGCAGCTCCCTTCTTTTAAATAACCTCTACCTATCTCTAGCTTCCATGAATTTGAATCCTCATTAAATTTCAAATTAATTTCAGAACGAAGGACACAGGATTGGCATAATGAAAAACATAGTGATGATTGGTGTCATGTTTATAGTCTGAAAAATAACTTTATTAGGCCTTATTTGTCCTTGAATCAGTTTTAATGATATTGATTCATTCAGCTTACATTTTTCTCCAATACAACAAGCCTCAAACACAACACAGACATAATATCACCTCATAAAAGTTCATATGAGGAAGTGTTAGCGCTTCAGAAGTCATGTTTATGGTCACATGATGAATTTAAAATCTAATATTTACTCTCCTTTTTGCTCCGATTTGGAAATACCTGGCTTTCTGGCAGTTATAGAGTTCCCTACAGCCATGGGTTAATAGGTAACTACTGCGTCTGTGTTTTATGATGAAGCTCTCTGGTGAAAAGGGACGGAGTCAGGAAATCAAAACAACAAGCGGAAAGGTGCAAAAACTTTTACAGAGCTGAGTGGAACTGCAGGGTTGCAGATAATACTGTGTGTTCATCTCAAACACAATCAAAATATATTAGTTGGTTGTTAAATTCAGAGTGTTAGAGCACCTTTAGATATTCTGTATTTTCCGTGTCACGATTCTTCTTTGGAATCCAACATGAACATATATGGCTAAATTTCTAGAAATTTTAAAGCTTGCTATTCTGAAGCAGTTTAACAGTGATTGAGCAGAGTTATTGATGAGCTGGTGTGCTTGAGCTGCAGCAAGTGGAAAGAGGTGGGTGGAGAAAGAGACAAAAACTTCAAAGAGGAGCCCAATCTAAAGGAAGCAGCAATTTGGAGTTAAACTTAAGGCGTAATAGTGTCTTGTACGTGGGTATGGAAGGGTCTGCGTGATGTATTTATTTTTAGCTCCCCAAGTCTGTAAGAATCTGCAAAGACCCTCTAAACAAAACTGTGTGAGGTCCAAAAATGTATGTCTGCTACACTACAGGAGCAACAGCTCAACTGTAGTGTGCATTTATGAAACTGCATCTTCAAAGTGGACTCTGTGGGGCTAGAAAAGTAGCATAATGCTAACAACTACGAGTCTGGACGGATAGATAGATAGATAGATAGATAGATAGATAGATAGATAGATAGATAGATAGATAGATAGATAGATAGATAGATAGATAGATAGATAGATAGATAGATAGATAGATAGATAGATAGATTAGATAGATAGATAGATAGATAGATAGATGGAGAGACAGACGGACAGACAGACGGACAGACAGACAGATAGATTTTATTGCCTCTCCCAAACAGCGACAAAAACTCTCCTTTGACAAGGTTCCAACAATAAAACTACGACACATAAAAACACACTTAAGACACACGCTCACAAAGTACAGATGTCTAAAAGAAATATGAAAAAGAAACAGCAGCCAATTAAAATATATATGGAGTGTTCAGTGTCTCATTTCATTTTGTTCAGGGTTTATATCGTTTTTTACATGTATATATTGGATTGTTTTTTATTTAGAATATTTTTTTCCGCTTTGTTTTTTTTTTTTATCAGTCCGATGGCGAGCTTTTTGCATCAAAATTTCATTCATGATGTGTATGTTCTGGTTGATAATAAAGAGGCTATTCTTTTTCATTCTATTCTATTCTTCTGCAGTGGGAAAAAAAAAAAGATTTTTTACAGATGTTTTTGCAGGCCACAGGGACTTTGTAACGTCTCTGTGATGGAGTTAAGTGGAAGTAGTGATGTAGGGGCTGAGAGAGGTCCTCTGTGATCAGGCTGGCTTCATGAGTTTGTGGTGACCCAATGATTTTGCTGGCCTGATTAACAATACAGGACAGCTTTGTTTTGTGTCTAGTGGAGAGGAAGCTGCACCAGGATGAAATGTTGAATGCTGAATGTCTGTAGTCAAGGCTTTGGCTATTTTAAGGTCTAAAAGAACTATTTTCATGAAAAAAAAAACATTTTAAATATGAAACTTTGATATGCAGAGATGAGCTTTCAGGCTGGACTAGAGGGGAATGTTAAGCAGCTACCAAGTTTACATATGCATGGCTTGCATCGTCCAGCTCCACTTTTCTGCCAAAAGGCTGCAAAAACTTGAATGACTGCTGACTATCACAGAAAAAACTGAGATTGTCCATTATTTTCTCTTTCACATGCAACCCCACACACAACCTGTTTTGTAAACTGGGCTCTTACGTGCAGGTACGTCTCCAGAGAAGTAGAAGAGGTATTTGGGGCAGGGGATGGTGACCACCTCTCCCACCTCAGCACTGGGCCAGCAGGTGATCTTGTCCCATGTACCACTGCAACCTAAGAAGGAGACCAAAAAAAGCATGTTGTTACTAATTAACCCAACACAGACTGAATGAAACCCAGCATTGTGACACTAATCTGCTCTGGAGAGAAAGAGCAGCTTGATTTAGGTGAAGGTGGAGCGGCAGAGTTCCCATGGCAGCCAAAACGTGTAAACTCAGGTCAGCTGTCGGTGCGACGGCGGCTCCATCACATCACAGCGGATGACCTGAGTTAACATGCTGCCACCATGACTAATAAAACAGATCCTCATCCTTCATTTGAACTCGACGGCCTGCTGTGACTTTCCACAGACTGCATGAGGCTCTCGGAGTGCAGAATCAGGGCACAGGCGCCTTCAGATCCACACCTGCTTGAACATTTATCGCAACAAAGAACCATCCGGCCAGGTGATATTTACAACATCACCCTGAGGATTTGGCAACGTGTAAATCAAATGGAATCTACAGCCTGCAAATGATCTCTAAATTAAAAAAAGATAATGAGTGTTTAATGAGTTTTGCTTGGTGTGAAAATGAACAGTCTCAATTACAATCAACAAGTCACGATAGAGGCTCAATCAAGAACAGTTATCTGTGTGTGAAATATACTCACATGCTGTGAGAGCGAAACACCCCATTCAGCCACGTGTAATTCAAAACTCATCAACAAATCAGATAAGCGATTTTAATTACTGCACATTAATAGCGTTCAGTGTGAATAGAGGCTAGAATTGGGTTAGTTTCCTTTAAAACTGAACCTGTGCACATGTGACAAGGGGCTGGCATTAGATGGAAAACAGTGTTCAACCATGCAAGGTGTAATCTAAAGCCAGAGGGGGAGGCTCGAGCAGTTTTTGTTGTCTTTAGAGCTTGTTGTGTCACTTGGGTCAGAACCCACTGGTATAGTTGGCAAATTAAGATGAGACAGAAAACGCCAAAACGAGGTCAGTGCAAACACACACGCAAAGAAAAACGACATACCTGTTGTTTTGTTCTCGATGTGAGCCTCACACATGTGCTTCTCCTTGTCTAATTCCTTCATCATTTCACACATCTGGTGCTGCTCTGAGAACACCTGCAGAGAGAACATATCACATGTGTTTTCTGTGCAACTGTTATGACACGTTGACATCATCCGTCATCTCTCTATTAGTAAAACAGAAAACAGTGACAGATGTTTGCCAAACTTTGGGCACACAGGGCAATTAGGTATTTTCAGAGGGAACAGAAGTGAAAACAATCCCTGCAGCAAAAAAAATTACACGTTTAAATGTTGCTGAAATGTCACTTTATACTTCAGTTCCTCTTTAGCTGTTGATTTAACCCTTAAAACTCATCTCTGTGTATCAGATTTACACAGGAAAAAAGTGCTTTAAAATAGGTTCAGTGTAACTCTACACTTTTGGACGTCCCCTACATTTGTGAAATATTGCAATTAAGAAGTGCAATTTCACACATCAATTTCACCACAGCCATGATACTAAAAAAAGACTAAAAAAGCCATTAAAAACTTAAAATTGATGGATTTCATAAAAATAAGACATTTTGAAAATTGAGTCATATTGGTAGAATTTAGTTTTGTTAGTTTTTCCTTGCAAACGATAAACAAAAAAAAAACAAAAAAAGTAACATTTGTTTGTGTCTGTCTACTGCAGCCACACCTTTTGAAACACAAAAAAGATTTTCCCACAAATATTTCATGAAAATATTTGAGATTGTGTAAAATTTAAGGGTGTCTGAAAATTGTGTTACACCACTGTAAACTACAAAAGCACTGAGAGAGCGCGGTACTTCTCCAAGGCTGCTCAGTCGTTGTATCATTTCTGACGGATGATATCTTAAAATAATTCTTGGATCCAGACTATAAGCCACATCACTGCCAAAATCTAATCATTTGGTCCTTGTATCATTTCAGACCTTCCCTGAAAATTTCAACCAAATCTGTTGAGTAAATACAGACAGACAAACCAACGCCGATCATCACATAACTCCGCCAAGACTCCACGGAGTAAATATACAAAGTCGTTGTTGCGTTCTACCACCAACATCTCCAGTCGCTGCAGCTCGAGCACACCAGCTCATCCATGCATGTGCTCAATAACACTCGTTTTCGCTACACAGTGACAAGCTGCAATATTGGAGTCATTCAGCCATTAATTCTGAAGAGGAAGAATGAATGAAAGGTTCACTCTGCAACTTGACAGGATTGGTTCTTTAAGTGTGTGACGTAAGAAACCTCAGGAGTCTGAATCTGTGTTTTTGAGACTGTTATTGGTACACTGCAGTTACAAAGTGAAAAAGAGAATTTTGCATATAAAAGACATGTTGAACAAGATTTAAAAGTTGACTTTTACTGGAGTGTGGCTGGGTACAATTCTGAGCAATCCTCTACTTTCAATCAACTGACTCAAAAACAGTAAATTATCAGCTGATAACTGATTCTGAGCCAATAAACCTTCTGATTTTTACAACTGACTGCAGTGAATAGATGCCTAAAACACATCAAGTGAACGGTGCATCTACGCATGAACACTTTAAATTCTGTTTGCTACAGGTGGCTGTATTTAAAATGAACTCGTGACTTGTTGAAAACTCCTTTACTTTACATGTGCTCTGAGCCTCACATCTTCAGTCTCCGCTGGGATCTTCCACAGTTCAGTTCCACCATTAATCATCCCATCAGCAGGCGGACACAGAATCAATCTTTTCTGTGATCCAGCCGCTATGTTGCGAGCTCATGTTTTGAAAATGTGGAGGGGAATCGTGATTTCTGGGGTGGAATCTGCGAGGGTGCCCCACCAGGCGTTACACGGACCCCTCTGCTGGCCCGCATGATTTATTGCCCTTGCTTAGCTAGATGAGCCTCCTCTCTGTGGGCATTAATCAGGCTGGTAGCGCGTGGCTATTGTTAACCACAAAATGAGCCCAAACTCTCCCAACACAACAAGGTGAATCCCTCATTGGGGATATTATTAATGCGACTCCTCGGGCAGGATCTTGTGGGTTCCTTAAGATCCCCTATTGGGACGTGTGGTCAGTGATGGATGAGAGCTGCCTGACGTTGTACAAGTTGGGAGGAAACTTCCAGGTATCATCATCATCATCATTGCAGAGAAATCACCTTGTATTCATCACCTGGAAGAGTCTGTGAGCAAACAAATGTACAGACTGCTGGGCTATTCTGAGGGGTTTGACCTGCAGCTGGATTCCAGCAGGTTCCACGGATGCGTCTCGGGAGACAGTTTGTGGTTAAGGATGGCGGAGACCACAGAGACAACAGACAAAGGAGGCGTTGCCATGGCATCCTGCTGGGAGACCCTCACACACTTCACCTGTTTCTCCTGTTAATCCACCTCAACTTTAGCCATGAATAGACAACGACTGGGAAAAAAACACAGAAATGTCTTTGAAAAGCAATCATAGCAGAGGAGTTGTTTGTTGTTTTTTTTTGGTGTCAAAAGGCTGCTGATGACTGAGGAGTTGTGACAAAGAAATTAAGCTGGAGGGGTGTGGAGATGGAATATTATTTCTTTAAAGCACACACAGACAAAACGAAAGAAAAAACCCTTGTCAAACTCATACCTCCATCCACGAACTTCTTTCTGGAAACCACCTGCATCCAAAACTGCCTTCAGAGATGAGCTGATACATTTGCAGCAAAGTAACCACCAGAAACATCTGCGCGCTTCTTTCTGACATTATCAAATTAGACGAGCAGCTGACTGAAAGTTCAAGTCGTGAGAAAAGAGTTTGAACATACTCACCGCTTCCAGCAGCAGGCAGGACAGAAGCAGGAAAAACCCTCTCAAAATGTGCAGCTGCATATTCCCTCCGACGTGCTTCAATGATTTCATACGAGAGACGGGCTGCAGACAGATGGAGTTTGACAGATAATCCTGGCCAGGTACGAGCGCCTCTCCTCGATGGTTCGGTGCGTCCTTGCGCTCTGAGTGTGGAGCTGCTCCGTCCTGAAGTCCTCCCCGTCCTCCTCTTCCTCTTCCTCCTCCTCCTCCTCTTCCTCTTCATCTTCCTCTTCCTCCTCCTCCTGCAGCTTCACCTTCATCTACCAACAAGTAACCAATCACACATCATCTGTCCGCGTCAGGAGGTGAGGGCGTAATTACGCACAAGTGCAGAAGGAAAACACAGTTTCCTTACAAGAAAACTACTTAAAGAAAAGCCTCGTTTTTTAACAATGATACCGGATAACCGTGGGAAATGGAATGCAGGAGGAGTGACAAGTGACGCTACAAAGTATCTGTAGCAACAAGTGTGCTATTTTCTTCATCAGCTACAACAATAACATGCTGCTGACATTCTGATGACTCATAATTAACCCCCCTGTTGTAATCATTTACAACCACCAAAAATATTGTTTCCTTGGCTGAAAAAATTTCTGAAAAATTGCAAAACCTTCAGGAAGAAAATTCCAATAATTCCTTAAAAGTTTCCCTTAAAAGTTTTATTTATAAGAAAAATTCCCCAAATGTGGCAAGAAAATTCTTGTAAATATTTTTCAAAAAAATGAGTAAAAACCTTCCAAAAAATCCTACAAATATCTAAAGTGATTACATATATATCAGTAAAACTTCTAGAATTTTCTTTAAGAACATTCCCATAAAAATCAACTAAAATCCAAAGAAACTGGCTGGATTTTGGTTAATTTTTTTGGTGAATGTTCTCAAGAAACGTTTTTTTAAATTCCTGTTTTCCAATAAAAATTGTTCAAAGATTTCCCAAAAATGTTGAAAATGTGGACATAAGAAGTTTCACTGTGAAAATACATTTTTATCCCACATTTTCAAACTTTAAAATGGTTCAATTTTGACCTGCAGGACAACACGAGGGTTAATAAACTAATGATCCATCCATCCATCCATTCTCTATACACCGCTAAATCCTCATTAGGGTCGTGGGGGGTGCTGGAGCCTTAAACTAATGATGTCATGCATAATAATATATCAGTCAGAGGGCTCAAACCAATACTTTTGCTTTCATAATTTAACCCTATTTTGCTGCTGATATTGACATACTTTCACTTTAGCTGGATTTTCATGCAGGACTTTTACTTGTAACGAAGTATTTTTATGCTGCTGTGTTGGTACTTTTATTTAAACGAAGGATCTGAAAACTTCTCCCACCTCTGCTCGTCACTAATTAGTAGCACAGCAGTGAGTGAACAGGGACACAAAGGAAGCAGCTCCCACACAAGACTGAAGAAAAACAAGATGTGAGTCAACACCTTCAAAAGACAGCTGATGTGTTTTCATTCATGCTTCGTCCATCTGTATGTTGACTTAAAGGGTGCTGACATAAGGCAATCTAAGTAAACATTACCACAAACTGAATCCCTTGAAATTGCCGCAACATCCGAAAATGCTGCATCTTTCAGCTTCACTGCACATATAAGACGTCCACACAGTGTAAGCAATACACAAAACAACACACAATTACATAAAATGACTAATACGACACACAAAATGACACAAACAAACCACGAAACAACATACGACAACAGAAATGACACATTAAATGACACATAGCAACAAATATCAGACACAAACAAGACACAAACAAATGGTCTGTATTTATACAGCACTTTACTACACCTGAAAGATACCCAAAGCGCTTTACATGATTCGTCACACCACATTCACACACTGATGGCGGAAGCTGCCATGCAAGGTGCTAACCACGACCCATCAGGAGCAATTAGGGGTTCGGTGTCTATGCTGAGGGATGCCTTGACACAAGCTCTCCGGGCCAAGGATCGAACCAGCAACCCTGAGGTTGCAAGATGGCCATCCTCCCACACCCACAAGACAACACAAATGAGGCACAAATGACACAAATGAGGCACAAAACTGTAAAAATGAGCTCTCTGGTTACATGCAATAAAAATCAGCCTCTTTCAGTTCCAGATATGAAGCTGGTGAAGCAGACAAACTGCTCCGAGATAAGATAACGCTACTGTACTGTGTGTTCAGACAGATGAGTGATGCATAAGAGAGCACATGTAAGTGAAAGGGGAATCACACTCATAATTTATCCAAAGAAGGAAGTGTGGGAAGAATGAAAACAGTTTGTGCTCTCTTGATATTTCCCCAGTGTGTGTCTGTTTGTCCCCGCGCTCATGCATCAGTGCACACAGTGTGAAGAAATGACTCCCAACCATGAGGAAAACACATTGCTGCTGACAATACACAGACAGAGCGCTTGTTTTAAATGCATAGGCTCCTTCAGTGGCACCATGTGTTTCAGCGTATGCGTCAACATGTGCATTGCTGGTTTCACTATCAGCGGGTGACTCACAAAGGCTTATGAAAGCTCCGAAGGATGTCAGAATAACCTTCCTCCGGAATAAAAGTCAAATGTTTGGGCTTTTCAGTAGTGGTGTGTGAGACTGCAAGATTTGGTATCGATCTGATACCAAGTAAATACAAGGCCAGTATCGCCGATATCGATACCGATATTTCAGATTGACTTTTTCAATTGTTGGTGGGTTTAGAACAAAGGTTAGATGCTGTATATGGTCGTCCACATCTGGAATGAAGATGGGGTTGTAAATGCTCACAAGGACTAAAGGTCACTACACACTGTGCGATTTTCGGCCGTCCCAGATTAAAGATAACAACCATGAGAGAATCGCGGAGAAATCTTTGGTCTTGGCTCTAAATTGATGGTCCTTCATCGCACCGTGAGACAGGTTCAAGGACGGCTGTTGTCATGGTCTTGTGACCAAAGACAAGCTGCCATAAAATTCTAACATTGTCAGAAATTTGGGGTGATCGTCTCACAATGTGACTACTGCTGTGATCTATGACAACTAACTAACCAACAGAAATGCAGAATGAAATGACATACTGATCAGAGCGACACTGGCGCTAAACCCAAATAGATGATTTGCGCCGACAATGGCATCAAAACAAGTATGTGGAATTTAAACAAAGAAGACAGCCTAGTAGAGTTGTGGCAGCAGAAGCCTTGTTGACGTGTGCACCAGCCGTACCACAACCGGACAAAAAAGGACAAAGCATGGATGGATATAGTGGCAGAATTGCAGCTCCCAGGTTAATGACTTAACACTAGCAGCTAGCAAACACACACAAAACACAGCTGTAAATAGTGGCCACAGCATTTAGTTCATGTGATTAAATAAATAAAAATGAAATCCGTTCATGTTTGTCTAGTTTCCCTGTAATTGTAAGGTACTCTGTTAGTGCTTTGGTTGTTTATTTTTTTGGCCTTTTTTGGATCGGTACTGTGTAGACAGACAGGAAAGGAGGAAGAAGAGAAGGGGGAAGACATGCAGTAAAAAGGCAGTGAGCAGGAATCAAACCCAGGCTGCTGTGTCAGGGACCAGCTCCTGTATATGGTCCACCCACTGAAACCTTTGAGCTGCCCAGGCGCCTCTGGTGATTTATTTTTCATGGGTGGACATTGCACATTCATGTCATTCAGTGTAGCAAGCTGTGAACTTATAAGATTGTTGAATTGCTGATTGTTGATTGTAAAAATCGCACAGTGTGGAGAGGCCTTAAGAATCGGGCTAATTCCTGAATAGGTTTTGTATAAGTCAGACAAGGAAGAATCTGGGTCGCCGATTCTTCTGAAGATGACAAAATTTTCCTCCTATGGTTATCATCTTTTACAATAAAGCATGACAGACATAGTTACAGGTGAAACACCTCCCTAGGTGAACATTTGCTTATTGACAGACACTACATTTACCAAAGTTCCCTAAACGTCCCACAGTGCAGACTGACAGATGCTGCTCAGAAGGCGCTGGTCTTTGTAAGATGCATTCAGGAGAGAAACTGAGACTAAAGCATCAATGTTATTAAACTGGTATCGTTCGATATCAACACCAACGCTGGTATCGATATTATTGACATTTAGATCGATCCATCCACCTCTACATTTCAGTTCTGCTTTGCAAATCTTGTGGAATTTCACAAACACAGCTTCTCTCTATTATAATGTTTTCTGGATGTGCAGACTTTCTTGCCTCATCTTTCAGAAGTGGTTCACAAGTCAGGAGATGAAAAAATAATAACTGATGGCGATGATGATGTAATTACCTGACACCACTCATGTTTACAGCTCTCTCCTCTAGCAGCTGACGGTGTTTTATTGGAGGAAGAGCACATTTCTCATAAAGCCTCCATCATAAAGATGTTTTCTTGGTCAAAGGCTTCCGTTTGTGCTGAAAAGAATAAACATGTTTTCTGTTTCCCATCTGCTGCTGTCAGAAACTCCCCATAAAGTCACAGTTTGAGACGCAGTCAGCTAACATCTTGTGCAAAATCTACATGCAGACAGTCTGGGTGAAGATGATTTAGAACCTCGTTTACAGTTATTAAAACACTGTCAAAAATTAATGTGGGATTTACGTATTGCAGGTAATTGTTGCTTCAGACAAGCATGAGCTGAACTCGGCCTCGTCTCCAGCAACTCGTGGGTTTTATTGATACAAGAGTGCAGCTGTCAGTCAAAACCCGAGATGTTTTAACAGCGGCTGGTGGTAATTATGAGGATGCATCGAACTCATTAAGCCGGAATGAAAAATCCGGGAGCGAAATCATCTTCTCAGCAGGGAAACCAAAAGCAGAGCAGAATGTGTGTGCATGGTTTAATGTTGATGAGACTGTCCATAAATCCTGAGGAAACAATGAGACCACAAACATTGCTTCATTTTGTCAAACTTGCAATCGCAAAAATGTCACTGCAAGAAAAAATAAAAGTGCTGTTTTGGTTTGTTGAATACTTTTTTTTTATCTTGTGGGTTCTCTTTAAGTCATTAGACAGTCAGATTTTCACATCCGTGTCATCCATCTTTGGAAATGGAAAGTCAGGGAAAGTGTTCGTGACTGCATCTAATTCACAGGAACCGCATGTTTTAACAGCAGCTTTTTTATTTATACTGTGAAATACAATCAGCCTCAGCTAACGGGAAACTTACACTGTAAAAATGAAGAAGCAGGTTTAACTTACAAACGTTTGCATCCTGGCTGAATTAAATGAATGTTGAGTCAGACCAACCTGGAGCCTTTATTTGTTCCTTATAGGCAGGAATTTGAATAATTAATGATATAACTTGAATAATTAAAATAAGAATTCCTTTTGAATTACATCATTTGAATATGAATGCATTAAATTGAAACAGTTTCCAAAAAACCTTGAAACTGAATGTAAAGTAATTAATTAAATTTCAGTCCAGAGTTCCTAAACTTATGCCAATAAGTTGAAAGATGTTACTTAACCCTACTTTAAATGTAAATTCAGCAACAAAAAACTTATTACTCACTATCAAAGACTATGCAAAAGGAATTTTTACTTTATTTCAAAACTAACAGTGGTCTTTTGCTGCTAATCTCCTTCTATTAAATTCAAATATTATGGTAAGTGCTTCATATTAACATGTTTTTCTACCAAGTTCTTATTTATGTAAAGCTGATGTTAGCATGCATCTCCAAGCATCACTGAGGGCCGATAACATGGCTAATTAGCTCAACTTCACCAAATATCTAAGATCAAACATAAAGACAGGTTTTTTTTGTTGTTATTTTAAATAGCAGGGAAGCAGTTCAGCATAAACAACTGTAGCTGATGCGGTGTGTCTTCTATCTGCTCTGACTCACCGGTGAGAGGAGAAGCCAAGGGGTGTGTGCAACTTTAAAACAAATATTTAAGGATTAAGAGCTGTGAAAGTAAGAAAGGAGGATTCTGGGGCATTTATATTTGCTAGTAAAATAACAGCTGATCAGAAGCCAAACAGAAGATTATGCAAGACTTTTTATTTTGTCCTGATTTAACACTCTTGTCTTGCTTCAGTCCTTTTGTGAAGCCACAGTTTTGCAGCCGTCAGGTCGTGTGGTCAAAGATCTGAGGCCATGTTGCCATCACAGGGGTTTTTTCTATGCAGGCTCCGAGATGCTGCGGGAAAGTTGCGTACTGGATGTTTTATATTTCAACAATAAGACAGCTGACGTCACTAGTTTGAAATGAATGCCATTTTTGCTTTCAGTGAGCAGTCAAGGACAGACAGGCTGAAAAGAAATGAAGTAACAGCTGCATGAAGAGGAGCAATACGTGTAATAAAGGGACAAAGGAGGCTCTAAATGAAGACGTTCTTTCGTGGTATGTCATCTCCTGTCCTTAGCTGTTGAAAAAAAAACAGCATTAAAGCTGTGAGGACAGAGGTGCCCCTCAAGATTTGCTGCAAATTTTAGTAGAACTGAAATGACTTGCAGAGAAAACACTTCACAATAATTGCTTCCGGCAGAGCAGGTACATTTTTAGTTTCAGCAACTCTTTTCAAAAGGAGCAAAAATAGCAGAGATGACATGAGAAAATACGGCCACGCATTTCAGACAGGTGTGTATTCACAGTCAGATACTGTTTGCCGAGAGAGCAGAGTGTGCTATTCAGTACACAGAGGGAAAAAAGGAAGCCGGCAGAGTCTGTGACGCTTTCCTTTATGATGCACGAGTGTGTTACGTAGGTCAACGCTCATCAGCGCAAGAGAAACACAATCAGAGGATTTACTGCTGCAGAGGGGAATGCACTAAAGTGATCTGAACCTCAGCAAGCAGCTCAGCATAAATTTGAGCGCTGATGAGATAATGAACTCAAAATGAATGCAAACATACAGTCAAGTCCTAACAGCAGTGTGCCTTTGTCTAAACTACGCCTAAAAACAAGAAGGCTGTTAACTGAGACACAAGTTAAATGAGACACAAAATTACAGAAAACAACACAAACAGACGACATGACAAAGACAGACAGTAAATGACAAACGAGACACAAAACAACAAAAACGAGACACAAAACGACACAAACAAGACACAAAACAACATACAACAACAGAAATGAGACAGTAAATGACGCGTAGCAACAAATATCAGGCACAAATGACAAAAAAGACACAAAATGACAAAAACAAGACACAAAATGACACTAAATGAGACAATGAATGACACAAAACAACAAATATCAGACACAAAACAACACAAAAAGAACACACTGTTACAGAGACAGACAGTAAACAACACAAACAAGGCACAAAACTACAAAAATGAGAATATTTACAGTGATAGTACTAAACAGTTAACTCCTGTAGAGTGCTGGAATCATCCATCCATCCTCTATACACCGCTTTATCCTCACTGGGGTTGTGGGGGGTGCTGGAGTCTATCCCAGCTGACTCGGGCGAAGGAAGGGGACACCCTGGACAGGTCGCCAGTCTGTTGCAGGGCTACATATACAGACAAACAATCGCAATCACAATCACCCCAGGCCGGGATTTGAACCGGGGATTTTCTTGCTGCAAGGCGAAAGTGATAACCACTACTCCACCGTGCTGGAATCAATTAAGTGTTTAAATAAATATAATTGCAAAACTGTAAAAATATAGTAAAATATTGGAGCTGCAGGTATTTTACTGTAATTTTCCAGAAACATTTGTTAAAGAGCAGGTTTGGAGGGAAGAAAACGACATTTCTGCTCTAAATTATTATAAACGATGTAGTCTTTTTCGGCTAATTATACAGCTACCAGGCTTTTAGGCTTTCTTCATCTTTTATAAAGTATTGGATTAAGTGGATGAAGACATTACAGCTACACAGACTCATGAATCCTGTACTAAACACTAGTATCATGCTGAAGTCTCTGACCTGCAAATCATCAGCGTCAGGACTGCATCATTAAGATTGGCGGCATCAATCAGCGTCACCATGGCAACGAGTTGTAGTAAACGCTGTGCTGCTGAGAAGTGACTGTTGTCCTCTGTTGTCCTTGGATCTGGTCTGAAGCAGAAGTCAAACATGAGTTATTTCACGGTAATCTGAGTTCATACAAAGTAAAGCACCACATCTGTGGGATATACGGCCACGAGTTGTGAGCAGTTCAGGTACAATGGGATTTTTAACCTTTTGAAGCATTTTCGGATGTAAAAGTATGCAGTTTTCCACGAGAAGAACCTGTTAAAGAATTCTTATTTCCTGTTCAAATAAAACCTTTCCAACCTCTTGGTTTAGATTGCTTGTTCTTTTGTTGTTTTGTGTCTCGTTTTTGTTGTTTTTTTATCTGATTTTTGTTGTTTGTCTCATGTTTTGGTCGTTTTGTTTCTTGCTTTTTTTGTTTTGTGTTTCTTTTTTGTCTCACTTGTGTTTTTTTGCCTTGTTTTTGTAATGTTGTATTTTGCTTTATTCGTTGCTTTGTGTATCGTTTGTGTTGTTTTGTGTTTTTTGTCTCGTTTGTGTTGTTTGCCTACTTTTTTGACATTTTGTTTCTCACTTCTGTCATTTTTGTTCTTGTCATTTGTGTAATTTTTTGTTTTCTTTTTGTGGTTTGTCCATTTTTTGTCGCTTGGTAACTTTTTTGTCAAATTATTTGTCATTTTTTGTTTTGTTTAGTGTCATTTGTCTCATTTTTTAGTCACTTTGTGTCTTGTTTGCTCATAAAACAAAATACTATATCACCCAGTTCCAGATACCTGTGATTAAATGTTTTGTTCCTTTGTAGACACTCTGTGATCTGTAAGCTGTAATGTGTGAATGATAAACTGAGGCATAATATAGTTGAAATTGAACTTATTTTTCTTAAGAAATTTCAGGTTGTTTATGATGATTATAAAAAAACGATAATTCCTTCAATGTGAACATTTTCAGAATGCACTTTTTTTGCACTAAAACAAAAGAAAGATTTGGAGCTGTGGTTATTTATAGATTATTATGTTTTGATTTTATAAGTCCGACCCACTTTAGATCAAATTGTGGTGTATGTGGCCCCTGAACAAAAATGAGTTTGACACCCTGGGATTAAAACACTGACTTTATATACAGTCTATGGATTAGAGTCACTCTGTTCCTAATAAAGTGGCCACTGAGCTTTTGTCGCTCTGCTGCCACCTGCTGGTCAAAAAGTGTAAACGCGACTGCCGTTGCTTACATCCCATTGGTTGATGAAACGTGACGTAACATGGTAAAACAGGAAGTGAATACGACTGAAGCTTTTGTTTTCGATTCTTTTCACTGAACCAGGCATGTTTGACAGGTTTCATTTGAACTGGTAAGTGTAGTTTGTCTTGTATGTCTTTAAAGTAATTACGAGGCAGTTTATTGAGACAGTAATAAAGAAACATGTCGGACTTCCTCACCGACTGCAGCTGTTTGCAGTTCACTTTGTTTTCTTTACAGTATTTATGTTCGTTTTTTCTGTACAGACACAGAAATGAGTGACCTCCCTGTAAACCCTCTGGTTCTGATCGGTGTCGGCTCCAGCTTTGCCTTCTCCGGCCTGTTTTATCATTTATACCAGGAGAAGAAGAAAGAATTAGACAAGCTAAAGGCAAGTACCTCATTGCTATAAACTTAAAGTGCAGTTTTAGGATCATCTAGCAAACACATTAAAATGACAGCATTACAGTACAGGTAAAACTGATTTTATGAAGTCAGGTTTTAAAATGACACTCATGTCTCTTCATTATTTTACCTGCTCGGTGACTTGAACTCATTAAAGGGTAACTGGAAGAGAGATAATATCTTTACCTTACCTCATCCATTAATTATATATATATATATATATATATATATATATATATATATATATATGTGTGTGTGTGTGTGTGTGTGTGTGTGTATATATATATTTTAACAGCCTATTAGTTTTGTATCTAAATTGTAAACTTTTTCAAGGGGAAAAAAATAAATGTTAAAGTTTCACAAAGACAGACTTTTGCTGTAAGCACAGACAAAGTTCAGTGTATTTGCACGTTATAATGACTGATCATCAAGATAAAAGCAGCTGGAGACTGTAAACTTGTACAATCCAGTTTTACTCAATGAAACGGGTAACAACATGCAGAACCATCTAAAGCTCGACTCACTTTTTATCCTCAGATCAAGTCTTTTTGCTAGATTCTTTTGTTCAGTAATCGATCAGATGTTTAGATTTTTTGTTTCTGTAAACTTTCCTCTGATGTTTTTTTTTTTTTTTTTTTTTTTATCATCTGCAGCATCTAAAACCAAAACGCTAAAAATCCAGACAGTTTTTAAGACTTTTTGAACATATTTTTTTGAGTCATTTGGGACAACTTTCATGTCATTTGACTCATTTTTCAGTTTGATTTCAAAAATTTTTGGACAAATCTGAGGCATTCTGAACAACTTTTGTACCATTTCAAACTTTTTTTTTTTTGAGACATTTCAAGTATTTTTTGGACAGTTTTCATTACTTTTTCCACAATTTGCGAGTAATTTGATGTTTTTACTGACATTGTTTTTAAATTTAAAATACTGTACTCAGTCTTTTTTTTTTAGTTTTATTTTTATGTTATTGTTATGCACATGTCTTATTTGTGTGTCTCCATCTTTCATTTTCTTATTCCGTTACATTGCAGAGGAGACTTTTGTATGTCAGTGTATTCAGAATTTCAATAAAGGTTGAATGATTTTATTCATTTAAACTTTTTTTCCGGTTTAGGAAATCCCCATTTTCAGACCAGATCAGCATTTGGTCAAAGTACTGAAAGCAACTCCCCACAGGCGGCTCCAGTATGTTGCTGTTGAAGGTACCGCCACGTGTAGAAACTTAGCATTTAAATGAAGGGGATCGATTTAAGACTATTTACAGTTTGCTGCACGTCTGTTTCTAGGTCTGGTCCAGGCGGACGGGGAGCCTTTGGCCAGCAAGTTTGTCCCTCGATCCTTCGGTGTGGTTCAGAAGATCGCAGTGCAGGAACACTGGAAATACTGGAACTCTCTCACCAGGACGTGGTACATGCAGCTAAATAAGCACAAAAAATGGTCATTTACGAATCTACTAGTCGGTTAATAACTGTTCTTCTTGCAGGAACTCACGGACAATGAACAGAAGAGAGACCAGCAACTCTGTGCCTTTCAGTCTGATCAGCCCCGGAGCCTACATCACTGACTTCTATGTGAAGGTGCAGAATCCCCTGGAGGCCTCTGGGTGCTACCTGGAGAGGGTTTACCACAAAGTGCGACCGGCTGAGAAGAATTTGGCGAACGTGGCGCTGCAGGGCCTGAGTGGGGAGAAACCTGTGGCGATGGAGGAGAGCGAGGAGCTGCTACGAGTAGGAAGCACCCTGACCGGGTTTGGGGAGGTGGTGCTGGAGGGAGGCGAGGTGATGAGGCTTCGGGCCCCCCAGGACGGCCGATCCTTCGTCCTGGTGCCTGGAAATCACCGGAGCTTCATGGAAAGACATGAGGCAACGGCCAGCATGTGGAAGACACTGACTGCTGTTACAGGCCTCACAGGAGCTGCTGTTCTCGCTGGCGTCATTTACGACTTACTGGGGAGACGCGACGACAGATCCAAGTAGACCAATGGAGGAGGATCCTGCAGGTTTGTCAGCTGGAAAAGCTGCATCGCTGCCTTGAGGTGACCAAACGCAGCCTCAGGAGATTCTAGAAAACCGTCTTAATGCCAGTCTGATTCATTTGCTCTCACAGGCAGCATCTTGTCAAACTGTATCTAAGCCTTTTTTGGACATCAGGGAAACTGAAGACATAAATTTACAAAGTAGAAAGCAGCTTTTCTGAAAACATTGACATTTTAGACCATGACATTGATTTAAAAAAAATGTTTAAAAAAGACAACAAATGAGAACACACAAGAGCAAATGAGGAAAACCAACTCAGAAACTAAAGCACTTACATACTTTCTACATTGCTGCTTTCTAAAATGTATTTTGTGCCTCTAAGCTGCTGAACTTGATGCACCTTCTTAAAGATCTGCAATTGCTACTGTTCTGTCAGTTTAGTTTGACAAAGATAAGACGGTCTGCAGACAGCCTGCTTAGAGAGGCTTGAATTGAGTTTAAATCCAGATTGCTTACACATACAAAATCATATAAATCTGATCATGTAGCTTCTATCCTGTCACTAAATCATTTCTTCTTCCATCCCTGAGCCTGAAATGTTGTGAGAAGTCTGTGGTGTGAGATGAAAGAACTGTGATCAAGGGAACATGTTATTTTTGTAATGTGATTGTACATTTTCTTTAATTTGAAAGTTTAGGGCATGATGTAGCGTCACACATCCAGCCGAGCTTTTGTTCTGATCTTTGCTTTTACTGAGTCTGATAAAGGAACTTACAGAATTGTTGTTCCATCTCTGTAAGTGTTCCAAGTTGAACTTGAAATCCAGCTTCACTGTGATTAAGACTGCATTTTGGAGTGTATTTGGACTATTTTTTTTACGTACGCACAATCAGTGTTCAGTATGTATCTGAGAAAACTGTACACAATCATTTTTTAAGGTGGTGGATTTAGTCTTGCAACTTTATAAGTAATAAAAGCAGCAGTTTCATTTTGAGTGATGCATTTTGTGTTGTGGACAAAAAAAAAAAAGCCTGATAGAGATGTTTCAGTCCAAGCAGAGCGAGGGTCTCTCGTCTTTATTTAGATGTTCACAGCACTCAGCCTTAACGTGACCGTGATAAAAATCTGTCATTTTCAGCTCTACAGAGCAGATCCTGATGGTTAGTGGAGGCAGAAAGCTGCTTCTTTAGTCGCACAAGAGCTAAAAAGTTGACTTTGTCCATGCTTGAGCTGAGTAATATTTATTCTCCGTCCTCTTCTGAAGACTCCTCAGCTTCTTCCAACCACTGGATGAACTTCTGAAGCTGTTGGATAAAAACAGAAGCAAACAACGCTGTCAGAAACTCTGCCTTATTGATAGTTTTGGTGCTGGAGGTGCAGGTATACTTAAGAGAACAACTGCAGTTCATTGAAGTGAATCATAAAGTTTAGAAATTTTTCTGATCTGGAAGAACGGGAAAAAATCCAGATCTACGAGTTGAGGCCGTGACAACGAACCCTCGTGGGTTTCCTCAAACACACCGCTGCAAAACAAGCTCAGTTCAGAGTGAGCTGCCTCTTTTCTACACAGTTCACATTGAAACTATTATGCTCTTTAGCTGTATAATTAAATACATGATGTAACTGAATATACAGTGGTCCCTTGCCATATCACGGTTCACTTTTCGCTTTCTTACTTTTGTGGATTTTTGGCTATATCCGGGGATTTTGCAGTATACAGGTATTTTTATATATTTATTATTGAGGTGAGCTGCGTTAAAGAACAACACTGGAAAAACTATGTCTGCCTTTAAATCACTCTACAAATGCTTTTTTCTACAAATGAATACAGATGCTTTTATTTTGACAGAGTGTGGCACTAACAGATGTGGCAGGAAGTCATCAAACACGCTTCACACTCACGGCTCTGACAGCGTAACACTTAAACGAACTAGACTGACTGAACCACAAAAACCCAATAAAACACAAACACAGTAACATTGCAACACTAACAAACCACAATAATGACATTTCTATTTTATTTAAACATACTTCATTCTTTTCTTATGCATCACCATAATTACTTTTTCCTGATCCATTTTTTAAAGCAGGAAGAATTTGTGCAGTATTAGTATTTTTATATATCCCACATAAAAGAATCTGGGCAATATCATTATTTTTCCAAATATGAATGGATGTAATCCAGTGGAATCAGTGCAACATCGGAATTTCTACATATGGAAGAATCAGTACAGTATCAACAAGTCTGTTTCTTGTTAATTTGCATTTTTTAACGGCACTACCCCCTCTTCTGCTAGCTTATCATAAATTGTTGTATTTTAAACTAAAAGGGGGAACATGGGTTAATGGCATGTCTCCTTTCAGTCCATTACAGCACACAGATGACACTTACCTATCTTCTCCTTGACATAACGTCGACTGCAGAAAGTAACACCACATACGACCGGATCCTTCTCAAAATAAAATCCTAGAACTGCTCGAATGTTTGAAAGTTGCTATAAACTAACCCACTGCACTGTGCCCGTTCTTCTGATCAATGTGAAGTTGGCACTGGGATCATTTTAAACTTAAAATCTTAATTACACATTTGCCTCATGTCCTTCGTGCTGCTGCTCATTTAGTACCTACCCCCTGGTTCTTACGAAGCTGTCTGCTTTTGTCTGTGGTGGCTCCCTGAGAGAACCATCGCAGGATCAATTCCTCCTCCAGGATCTCCAGCTGGTACATGTTCATCAGGACCTGGGGTACAAACAATGCAGCTTTAACAACCGTCCAGGCTAAGTCCAGCTCTGGAAAGATTACACTAGACTTCAGGATCCTCTCAGAATGTATACGTTTTACCAGACTGCTGAGTGTGTGCGGTACTAGACTGATCCTGACCTTCACCATTGCAGCCCAGTGGCTCTCCTGCTCCAGAAAGTGTTCCTCAAAGGCAGACAGACAGTCGAGATGGTCCTGAGCTCTCTTCACATAGTTCTTAAACACCGGAGCCCATTTCTTCAATAACTGAGATCGGTACAAAGAAGCATGAGAAAACTAAATATTAGTATATTTGTTTTCTCTGCCGTGTCTTTGTCAAATCTACAGTACCAGAAATGGGCTGTGAGGATAAAAAGAATCTATGCTACGAATGCTACGCTACGTTATTCACCGGCAGGAGCAGAGCGACGTATTGTGAAGGGGTGAGATTTGGGCCCTGCTGCTGGAACGGGTACTCCAGCACCACTCTGGTTAGAATCTGCATCACCTCCTTCAGGCTGATATTGTAGGCGTACCTGGAGAAAGAACAGGGAAAAACATTTGTAGCTTACTTTTTTTTTCCTCACTAAAGAACGTGAAGATGCTTTGAGGAAAGTCAGGCCCACTGGATTGCAGATGTTTTCAGAGTTTCTGCAGAAATCAGCCAATCAAATTTAACGCTTCTTAATGCCATTTTATCGCTAGAAAACTCCTCTGTAGAAATTTATGTTTTTGAACTTGCATCATATTTTGCCCTTTAGATTGAAGTTGTGAATGACTTTAGCTGGATGGATTCATCATGTTTTATATCTAATAAAAAATGTGTTGATTGGATGTTTTCAAGTTCAAAAATACGTCATGCATTTTGCACAAACCACACAAATGGTGGGAAAAAAATGCCAGTCTGTTACGCATAGGACTTTAACAACAATCACTGCAAAGAGGAGCAACAGAACTGGGAGCAAGTTCCTCCTTACTTCAGAGAATTGATCTCAAGCACGAGGTTGTCACAGCCGATGTTCTCCTCCAAACCTCTCTGCAGAGTCCCGAGTACCTCCATCTGGAAGACTGCACAACAGGAATCAAGCAGTAAGTCGCACATCAACCAACAGTTTGTACAAATACTACTGGGCGAAACAAGCAACGCTGTCAGCTCAGGAGAGTTTATTCATTTATTCAAGTAAAAATCCCACGAAAAGATCACTTCCTGTCTGTGCTTAGTCTCTTTGGCCAGTAGAGGGCAGTAATACTGTTACACGAGCACGTAATCTCGCTATTCTGCAGGACACAATAGTCCGACTGCACGACTGTCATTCTGCTATAGGAGGAAAAACAGTCTGGTTTGTTTGTATTTCTTTAAACCAATCACAGTCATTATGAGCGGAACCGTTTGAAGAACACATATCTTCCAAAATTTCCCTCTTCTTGTTGATCTGATTTTGTCGTTTCAGTGAATGGTCCAGAGGCCTGCTCCTGCATTTGCACCTAAAATGCTGTCAATCATTTCTACCGCAGCCTCCATAATTCAACCGGGAAAGAAGTAGAAAAACAACTAAAATATCCCCCAATCACTGAGATGCAGATTCGCACGGGACTAGTATCATCACAGGACGAAGGTGTTTGGTGAAATATGGTAGGTAATTTGCAATGGAATTTTTACAAATTACAGACATGACGCATTCTCACGGGATTAAGATCACCGACCTCCTCCGCAATTATTATAAATCACCATTGGTCCTGAGGTAATACTAATCCTATGCTTATAGTACTAAAATGAGTCATCTACTGAAAGTCCTAGCAGTGCTGCACGATCGAAATCCACCACAAAATTTGGAATTTTCATTGTGGTAGGTCGCTGCCCAGAGGTGGTGGCTGTAGTTTCTCGTAGTAAGAAAGTGAGCAGAAGTGGGAGAATGCCAGCTGAAGTGAGCAGTGACTTGTACCCACATTCTACGTCCGGCGATTCAGACTAAGGGAAATAACGTCTTCTCTTACCTTTGACATCGTCCATCTCAGGGGAGGGAATCACCGGATCGTCGGGACCATCAGGTTCACTGTCCTCACTGTCGCTCTCAGGATCTGGGTTCAAAACCAAACCTGGTGAACATGAAACAAAAGCAGTTAAAGTTAAAACAGTTCTACTAACTCAATGATAAACTGAACCAAGCCGTTGTCGTACCCCAGAGACACTGAGACAGCTCCTCATCCTCCGTGTCGTCCAGACTGCTGGCCTTCCAGATGTAGCCTTTTCCCGCTGCACCGACCTCAGCAGGGTTGAAAACTGGACGACAGAAGAAAAAAAATATGAGTAACTGACTGAAACACAAGCAGCCATTTCACAGCACATGAATTATAAATACGCACCTTTTTGTTTGGTTTTGTCTTTACTCTGACCGACCTCGGCATCGTCACTGAGGAATTCATCATCGTCTTCTTCCTCCTCCTCCTCTGGATGGTGCATAGACACCACGGTACCTTCTGGTAGATCAATGCTTGGTCCAATCACCACCTGGGGAACAATTCACTACAAATTAAAACCTGGAGAAGCTGCAATTTTAACCTCATATCTGAAGCCACTATTCAAGAGGATCACTGCCGAGATCAGATTTTACAAAGAGCGATGTAGGGGACACATTCACACAGTGTCTTACTACTAAAGAGTGTTTACAGACAGTTTTGACTCATCTATGTCACTGATTTCACAAATGAAATCAAGTAAAATGCTATTTGTACAAGGCAGAAGTGTCCCATCTGTATCAACAATTGGAATAATGGCAACAAAATGTTGATGTATTTATTTAGTAAAGATGGTAATTATCTCACTGAAACAACCTCGCAATGATAAAAGACAAGAAGTAGTCCAGCTTATAACTGTCTGCTGACATGATATTTTGAGTGCAGAAGTGAATGATGAGCAGTAAAAATGAGTCATCAGATTTTCGCTACATGATAGTTGTGGTTTTTCTTTCTTTTTTAACAAAATCTGTAGAAAATTTTATTTCAAATTTTGGGATGTGCTGGGGAAGACTTTGTCCGACTCTCATCGTCAATATAAGATCTTGGTGAAAAATGAATGCATCCCTGGACAGAAATAAATGCTGTGATATTGCAGAAGCTCATCGAAATGACGCCACAGCCAGTGAGTGCCATATTCAAAGCTAAAGGCGGTCCAACATAATATTAGAGTGTGGGACTTTTTTCTTGGCCGGGCGGTGTATATCGCCCAGAAAACTAAAAATGACAGATTTTGCTGCCAAACGAACAATAACGCAAAACAGAGCTTTCAAAATAAGTTCAAGTCAGTGACCGTGAAGGCTGCTATGAACATCTTTAACATGGAAAGTCACTCTGCAAGCATGCTGACACATACATCACAGTATTTGTTGTGCCATTTACAATCTGGATATAAAAGATGACAACACGTTCGTAGCTTACATTATATGCCAGGACACACTGTTTGTTCAGAGTCACGTCCTCTTTGACCTCAGCCTTGTCGCAGACCACAGACTGGTTGATCTTCACATTACTGGCAATGTGAACGTTATTCCAGATGTAGGCGTGGTCCAGAACTACATTATCACCTGTTGTCATAAAATAAAAAAAATGTTAACTCCACTTCTAAAAGCCCACTTACAAACACACACAATGCAAGATTTTACACTTGGACTTTGAGCTCACCTATGGTACAGTTGTTACCGATGACGCTGTTGGAGATGTAGCAGTTGGCGCCGATGCTGGTGTCACAGCCGATGAGAACGTTCTCCTCCATCTGGCTGCCGTGGCCGAGGCTGACTCCAGAGCCCCGATAGACGTTGTGGCGAGAGTACGTGCAGCTGCGTCCCTCCTGGTCCGTGAAGTTTGCCTCAGGGGTGAGCGGGTAAACCCATCGCCTCACCAGGTCCGACGACACCGAATCATACATGAGCAAGTTGGACACTCGGACGCCATAACCATTCTTGGTGACGTGCATGTGGATCTGATTACCCAGGATCTAAACAAGGACAATAAATTATGGCCTGAATGGAGCATAACAAGCTTCAAATATATATAAGAAATAACTGTGAGTGCATAGTACCTCTTCATTGACTAATATCCCTCTGACAAAGTCATTCCTAGATTGGTAGTCAAAGTTGTCAGTGAAGAGCTCAGCAACCTGAAAGAATGAAACAAAAATGTTACTGCTGCCATTAATATTGAGTTAAAAATCTTTTCTGTCTGTACTAAACTGACCTGTGGGGAGCAGATGCTGATGTGACAGTCCAACAGGTCATGTCTGATTTCAAATTCATCACTTCCACTGTGGAAAATGTTCTGGAAACACAAACAAGTGTCGCTGTTTTCACTCAGCCAAACCCTAAATGTGCACAAAAAAAAGACAGAAAGTACCACAGAAACTAGAGGTTACCATAGGAAACTGTAGCTTCTTCAGCCCTTGTGTCTTCTGATAGTGTAAAATCTGCTGACTCTTGCTTTCCACGGCTACAACGACGTCATCTTCCTCACAGCGAGACCTGTGACCCGGTGAGGATTCCTTAAAGATCATCGTCATCACCGAGATGTTCTTGTCCATCTTTCGACGATGCCTAAAGCACACAAAACGCAGCACTGGGAGTCACGGACTTTTCATTTCATACATTTACATTTACTCCACTCATAGTAAAGCAAAATTCCAGAAAACAAACAGAAGAAAAAACGATTCACAATTTAGACGCAATTCTATTCGTAAATTCAATGGAATAAAGAAAGGCAGGGAGAGGAAAAATGTTTGTTGGCCTATCATACACACAATATTAACGATGAAGACAGATGATCTGTCACAGTTAATTAACAAATACCTGCAATAACACAATCAACACAGTAACTGTAATAATAACATTTATTTGAAGGCACCTTTCTTGGCACTCAAGGACAAACAAACATTTCCACATATACACACTACACATTGAAAACAACAGAGACAGGGCAATTTGCATCAGATGGAATATGCAGCTTTGAACAGATGTGTTCTGAGCTGTTATTTGAAATGGAAGAATGAGTCCATGTTTCTCAGTTGGGGGCAATGAGTTTCAGAAACTGGGAGTAGAGCAACTGATGGTGTGGTGAGACAGGGGGAGGGAACAAACAGGTGAATAGAAGAGGAGGATCTGAGGGAGAGGGAAGGTGTAGGAACATGCTATCCTTGACACTTCACATATGTGACTGATCACTTCATCTAACAACATAAAAAAGGCTCCCCATAAGCTTATATGAGCAGATGAGAGGATCTCTTACCTGTGCTCTTGAAGTGCCTCACTGACATCAACATTGGACACCACATCTCCGTAAACCAGCACAAAGTCAGAGCGCACCAGGGACTTTGCATCCACATCCCTGAGCACATCCCCCAGGGAGCGGTACAGTTCTGAGGTGATGATGTGGACAGTGTTCGGGGAGGTGGGTCGACACCACTTGGATTTCCTAGAAGACACAATGTTCAGGTTAAAGTCTGTCCCTGAGCTCAGAAGAAGCTCCACACAGAGAACTCATGAAACTCACAGCAAGTGTGCCTTTATTTTACTGGACATCCAGCAGCAGAAGACAAATGTCTCCTGGACCCCGGTGGAAGTGAGGAACTCCAGGGTGTAGTCGATCATAGCGATGTTACCCAACGGCAGCAACGCCTGTCATCAGTGAGAAGTGCCAGATCACGTTAGCAGATAGAGTGACTTGACAGAACAGACTTGGGAGAAAGATCATCCCAATAACTGTACAAACACAACAACAACATGCTTAATTGTAATTTGATTAGAAGTGTTAACAGCATTCATCAGCGCAGCTCTGTCACTGTTTACAGCGTGGACACAAGTTAGCGATCGTTAGCATCCCTGTTAGCTTAGCTCGCTGCCTACCCGCGGTTGGTCTTTCGTCACCGGGAAAAACCTCCGGTTGAAGCTGTCTGCGACTAAAACGGCCTGCAGCGGCTGCTCCTCTTCCTCCTGCTCGCCTGCACCCTTTCTACCCGAAAGGCCGGAGCCCGAACGACTTTGTTTTCCTCCTTTACCGGCCATGTTTGAGTCCCAGGTGCTCCAGTGTGCGTCAGAAACAACTACGGCGGCTGCAGAAGAACAATCTTTGTGTTCGCGTTTTCGGACAGAAAATATTAGTGTGAATGTATACATGATTGATTGATGTTATTTTTCGTTTATAGCGTAATATACTCATTTAGGTATACCAGTGGGTCCTTCAGAACATAAAACCACATATAAAATATGTAAAATTACTTTTCATATTTACTTTTTAAGTTGATTCAAGTGTTTAAAAATTGTATTTTCAAAATGAAGATCAAATTGCTGAAGTCCTCTCTCGTCTGTGTGAAATAGTAGTATAAAATACTTAACTTATACGTTATTTGGTAAGATTTTAGTATACTTTTTTAAAAAAAATCTGCATGTTAGTGTTTACTGTTGCTCTGCAATAAAACAGATTCTGACATGTAAAGTAGCAAGTAGCCGATAAGATATTCAGATTTTTTTGTAAACTCCTCTCAGGTTGCCAAAACCTTAAAATTCCAAAGAAAAACACAGAAATTAGAAATCTATTCTCATTACCAACTTTGGCCAAAATGCAAACAAAGAGGAATTTAAACTCTTTAACAGTAAAATATGGACCAAAAATAATTTTATATTCAACAATTTACATTGCAGAAAGTTTTGAGTTTCAGCCCAACAGCATATCTACAATGCACTACTGAAACTGTATTCTTGTTTTACAGTATCAGAGCTGTGAATAGAGCTATCTCAGCTGGCTTGAAAGAGCTGTTTTCTCATCTTTTGATTGTAAAGTGAATTAAAGACAGATTTGTGTGAATTATAGGAGCACATGACATAAAAAAGGTAAATAACTTGTCCCGTTTCATTGACTGACCATTTTTACTCTCATCTTCATCCTGACATTTATGAAGACTAAATACAACTTGTAGTTTTTGATGGATGTTTCTGCTAATGTGTAAATTATTATTAATTTGTCATTTC